>NW_025421354.1:0-51973 GCF_011764305.1 Mustela putorius furo
CTTCCTTGACACGACACACTGAAGCCTTGAGGAACAGCATGCAGCGAGTGCGGTTTGCTCCAAGCCAAAGCCTCTGTGAAAGTACAGCATTCGATGAGAAATGTTCTGCGGCTGCTGCTGCTTGCTTGAGTCCAGTCTCGCGGTGGGAGAAATCCACAACAGAGAAAGCCTCTTTTGCCTGGGCCATCTCCCCTGGGAAAGCACAGCGTTCCTTGGGACATCAGAGTTGGGGTTTGGGGATGCTTCTGCTATTTGCCTGAGCTAGTCTCCACAGCTCGGTGGAAGGTACCCGCATGGAGCGAAATGCCCTTTGCCCTAGCATCCCCTCTGCCTGAGAGAGAAGCCAAGTGTGGGGAAGGCGCAGGACGCCGCCCCCGGAGAAGAGAAGGAGCCCTTGGCCTTGGGGTCCGGAAACGCACGGGAAGCAGTATAGCCTGCCGTGGCACGAACAGCAGCCGGGGGCAAGACAAGTGTCACCGGCTTTTTTTCCCTGTGTGGAGAGATGGAAGCCTGGCTGCTAAGGAGACATAAAGGGGACGACTAGGGCAGAGGTGAAGGGACTGGCCTAGAAAACCCCCCCCAGTCTGCCTGAGCGCCAGAGCAAAACCAAAGCCTTTCCTACCCCAGGAGATGGTAATAGGCATAGAGTGTCATGCTAACACACACACTGCTGCAGGGTTGTGACTGTGTCAGCTGAGTTCGGCATTGCACGGTGAACCCCGGGCGTGAACTTGGAGCCCGGGAAAGCAAGTCCCAAGAGACACCAGCTCTCCCGCGGCTCTTCTTCCCTGCCGCGACAGAGTGAACACCCAAAGCCTTTCTGAGGAAGCAGCGGCGAAGTGTCTTTCGTGAGAAGCTGAAAACCTCTGCGAAAGCATAGCAGTCGCTGGGAAATCAGAGAGGGTTCTGTGGGCTGCTATGGTTGCTTGCCTTAGACTAGTATTCGCAGCACTATGGGAGAATTCCGCATAGAGTGAAAGCCTCTTTGCCCAGGCATCCCCTCTGGGAAAGCACAGCATTCTTTGGGAAATCAGAGTCGGGTCTGAGGGATTCTCCTGTTGCCTGAGCTGGTCTTCTCAGCCCTGTGTAATAAACCCGCATGGAGCCAAATCCTCTATGCCTCGGCATCCCCTCTGCCTGAGAGAGAAGCGCGCTTGCGCCTGTGGAAAGAGCCTTAAGGAAAGGGACACGTTTTGCACTGCGCTCCCCAGGAGAATATCTGTCGAAGGTGCAGCAAGCTGCCAGGGGAGAAAAGAAGGAGCCGTTGGCCTTCTGGTCTGGAAACGGTTACGAAGCAGGAGAGCCGGCCCTCACAGGCACAGCGGCTGGTGGTAATACAAGTGTCACCGGCTCCCAGTGCAGAGACACGGAATCCTGGCTGCTAAGTAGACAGGAGGGGTTGTGTATGGCAGGAGCGTGCTCCACTCTTAGGAAGGAGTCTGGGTAGAAAGCATGCCTGTCCTGAGCCTCTGGGCCCAAGGAGACAGCAGCTCCTTGCTCACCTGTCCCTGGGGCTTACACGCTCTAGCCACCAGGCGCCTATGCTGAACTCGCAGCAACAGCTCCCTGAAATAACAGGGAGTCAGATGCTGACTTCCTCCACGATGTGGAAGCTTGGAGTTGGCACGGGGTTTAAGGGGAAGGAGTGGGGACAGTCCCCAAAGCTCCCTATTCAGCGGAGAGGTGGTGTGCAGGGATCCTATCACCTCTCCTTTCCTGTGGGGAAAGCACTGGCCTAGTCCGCGAGTCCGCCTGAGCGCCAGAGTAAAAGGCCAAGCGATGCCTACACTGGGAGATGGTAGTGTGCATAGAGTGCCATCCTAGTCTACGCACGCTACTGCAGCGTTGTTGCTGTTTCTACTTAATTCGGCCTGGCATGGTGAACCCAGGACGTGAATATGGAGCCCGGGAAAGCAAAGCCCAAAAGGCACCAGCTCTCCCGCAACTCTTCTTCCTTGACACGACTGAAGCCTTGCTGAGGAAGCAGCAGCGAAGTGCGGTTCGCTCCAAGTCAAAGCCTCTGTGAAAGTACAGCATTCGATGAGAAATGTTCTGCGGGCTGCTGCTGCTTGCTTGAGTCCAGTCTCGCGGTTGGAGAAATCCACAACAGAGAAAGCCTCTTTGCCTGGGCATCTCCCCTGGCAAAGCACAGAGTTCCTTGGGATATCAGAGTTGGGTTTGGGGATGCTTCTACTATTGCCTGAGCTAGTCTCCACAGCTCGGTGGAAGGTACCCGCATGGAGCGAAATGCCCTTTGCCCTAGCATCCCCTCTGCCTGAGAGAGAAGCCAAGTGTGGGGAAGGCGCAGGACGCCGCCCCTGGAGAAGAGAAGGAGCCCTTGGCCTTGGGGTCCGGAAACGCACGGGAAGCAGTATAGCCTGCCGTGGCACGAACAGCAGCCGGGGGCAAGACAAGTGTCACCGGCTCCCTGTGTGGAGAGATGGAAGCCTGGCTGCTAAGGACACATAAGCGGACGACTAGGGCAGAGGTGAAGGGACTGGCCTAGACCCCCAGTCTGCCTGAGCGCCAGAGCAAAACCAAAGCCTTTAGTACCCCAGGAGATGGTAATAGGCATAGAGTGTCATGCTAAGACACACACCCTGCTGCAGGGTTGTGACTGTATCAGCGAGTTCGGCATTGCACGGTGAACCCCGGGCATGAACTTGGAGCCCGGGAAAGCAAGTCCCAAGAGACACAAGCTCTCCCGCGGCTCTTCTTCCCTGCCCCGACAGAGTGAACACCCAAAGCCTTTCTGAGGAAGCAGCAGCGAAGTGCCGTTCGTGCCAAGCTGAAAACCTCTGCGAAAGCATAGCAGTCGCTGGAAAATCAGAGAGGGTTCTGTGAGCTGCCTTTGTTGCTTGCCTTAGCCTAGTATTCGCAGCAATATGGGAGAATCGCACATAGAGCGAAAGCCTCTTTGCCCTGGCATCCCCTCTGGGAAAGCACAGCATTCTTTGGGAAATCAGAGTCGGGTCTGAGGGATTCTCCTGTTGCCTGAGCTGGTCTTCTCAGCCCTGTGTAATAAACCCGCATGGAGCGAAATCCTCTATGCCTCGGCATCCCCTCTGCCTGAGAGAGAAGCGCGCTTGCGCCTGTGGAAAGAGCCTTAAGGAAAGGGACACGTTTTGCATTGCGCTCCCCAGGAGCATATCTGTGGAAGGTGCAGCAAGCTGCCCGGGGAGAAAAGCAGGAGCCGTTGGCCTTCTGGTCTGGAAACGGTTACGAAGCAGGAGAGCCGGCCCTCACAGGTACAGCGGCTGGTGGTAATACAAGTGTCACCGGCTCCCAGTGCAGACACGGAAGCCTGGCTGTTAAGTAGACAGGAGGGGTTGAGTATGGCAGGAGCGTGCTCCACTCTTAGGAAGGAGTCTGGGTAGAAAGCATGCCTGTCCTGAGCCTCTGGGCCCAAGGAGACAGCAGCTCCTTGCTCACTTGTCCCTGGGGCATACACGCTCTAGCCACCAGGCGCCTATGCTGAACTCGCAGCAACAGCTCCCTGAAATAACAGGGAGTCAGATGCTGACTTCCTCCACGATGTGGAAGCTTGGAGTTGGCACGGGGTTTAAGGGGAAGGAGTGGGGACAGTCCCCCAAAGCTCCCTATTCAGCGGAGAGGCGGTGTGCCGGGATCCTATTACCTCTCCTTTCCTGTGGGGAAAGCACTGGCCTAGTCCGCGAGTCCGCCTGAGCGCCAGAGTAAAAGGCCAAGCGATGCCTACACTGGGAGATGGTAGTGTGCATAGAGTGCCATCCTAGTCTACGCACGCTACTGCAGCGTTGTGGCTGTTTCTACTTAATTCGGCCTGGCATGGTGAACCCAGGACGTGAATATGGAGCCCGGGAAAGCAAAGCCCAAAAGGCACCAGCTCTCCCGCAACTCTTCTTCCTTGACACGACTGAAGCCTTGCTGAGGAAGCAGCAGCGAAGTGCGGTTCGCTCCAAGCCAAAGCCTCTGTGAAAGTACAGCATTCGATGAGAAATGTTCTGCGGGCTGATGCTGCTTGCTTGAGTCCAGTCTCGCGGTTGGAGAAATCCACAACAGAGAAAGCCTCTTTGCCTGGGCATCTCCCCTGGCAAAGCACAGAGTTCCTTGGGACATCAGAGTTGGGTTTGGGGATGCTTCTACTATTGCCTGAGCTAGTCTCCACAGCTCGGTGGAAGGTACCCGCATGGAGCGAAATGCCCTTTGCCCTAGCATCCCCTCTGCCTGAGAGAGAAGCCAAGTGTGGGGAAGGCGCAGGACGCCGCCCCTGGAGAAGAGAAGGAGCCCTTGGCCTTGGGGTCCGGAAACGCACGGGAAGCAGTATAGCCTGCCGAGGCACGAACAGCAGCCGGGGGCAAGACAAGTGTCACCGGCTCCCTGTGTGGAGAGATGGAAGCCTGGCTGCTAAGGAGACATAAGGGGACGACTAGGGCAGAGGTGAAGGGACTGGCCTAGACCCCCAGTCTGCCTGAGCGCCAGAGCAAAACCAAAGCCTTTCCTACCCCAGGAGATGGTAATAGGCATAGAGTGTCATGCTAAGACACACACCCTGCTGCACGGTTGTGACTGTATCAGCTGAGTTCGGCATTGCACGGTGAACCCCGGGCATGAACTTGGAGCCCGGGAAAGCAAGTCCCAAGAGACACAAGCTCTCCCGCGGCTCTTCTTCCCTGCCGCGACAGTGAACACACAAAGCCTTTCTGAGGAAGCAGCAGCGAAGTGCCGTTCGTGCCAAGCTGAAAACCTCTGCGAAAGCATAGCAGTCGCTGGAAAATCAGAGAGGGTTCTGTGAGCTGCCTTTGTTGCTTGCCTTAGCCTAGTATTCGCAGCAATATGGGAGAATCGCACATAGAGCGAAAGCCTCTTTGCCCTGGCATCCCCTCTGGGAAAGCACAGCATTCTTTGGGAAATCAGAGTCGGGTCTGAGGGATTCTCCTGTTGCCTGAGCTGGTCTTCTCAGCCCTGTGTAATAAACCCGCATGGAGCGAAATCCTCTATGCCTCGGCATCCCCTCTGCCTGAGAGAGAAGCGCGCTTGCGCCTGTGGAAAGAGCCTTAAGGAAAGGGACACGTTTTGCACTGTGCTCCTCAGGAGCATATCTGTGGAAGGTGCAGCAAGCTGCCCGGGGAGAAAAGCAGGAGCCGTTGGCCTTCTGGTCTGGAAACGGTTACGAAGCAGGAGAGCCGGCCCTCACAGGTACAGCGGCTGGTGGTAATACAAGTGTCACCGGCTCCCAGTGCAGAGACACGGAAGCCTGGCTGTTAAGTAGACAGGAGGGGATGAGTATGGCAGGAGCGTGCTCCACTCTTAGGAAGGTGTCTGGGTAGAAAGCATGCCTGTCCTGAGCCTCTGGGCCCAAGGAGACAGCAGCTCCTTGCTCACCTGTCCCTGGGGCATACACGCTCTAGCCACCAGGCGCCTATGCTGAACTCGCAGCAACAGCTCCCTGAAATAGCAGGGAGTCAGTTGCTGACTTCCTCCACGATGTGGAAGCTTGGAGTAGGCACGGGGTTTAAGGGGAAGGAGTGGGGACAGTCCCCAAAAGCTCCCTATTCAGATGACAGGCGGTGTGCAGGGAACCTATCACCTCTCCTTTCCTGTAGGGAAGCACTGGCCTAGTCCGCGAGTCCGCCTGAGCGCCAGAGTAAAAGGCCAAGCGATGCATACACTGGGAGATGCTAGTGTGCATAGAGTGCCATCCTAGTCTACGCACGCTACTGCAGCGTTGTGGTTGTGTCTACTTAATTCGGCGTGGCATGGTGAACCCAGGACTGAATATGGAGCCCGGGAAAGCAAAGCCCAAGAGGCACCAGCTCTCCCGCAACTCTGCTTCCTTGACACGACTGAAGCCTTGCTGAGGAAGCAGCAGCGAAGTGAGGTTCGCTCCAAGCCAAAGCCTCTGTGAAAGCACAGCATTCGATGAGAAATGTTCTGCGGGCTGCTGCTGCTTGCTTGAGTCCAGTCTCGCGGTGGGAGAAATCCACTACAGAGAAAGCCTCTTTGCCTGGGCATCACCCCTGGGAAAGCACAGCGTTCCTTGGTAGATCAGAGTTGGGTTTGGGGATGCTGCTGCTATTGCCTGAGCTAGTCTCCGCAGCTCGGTGGAAGATACCCGCATGGAGCGAAATGCCCTTTGCCCTAGCATCCCCTCTGCCTGAGAGAGAAGCCAAGTGTGGGGAAGGCGCAGGACGCCGCCCCCGGAGAAGAGAAGGAGCCCTTGGCCTTGGGGTCCGGAAACGCACGGGAAGCAGTATAGCCTGCCGTGGCACGAACAGCAGCCGGGGGCAAGACAAGTGTCACCGGCTCCCTGTGTGGAGAGATGGAAGCCTGGCTGCTAAGGAGACATAAGGGGACGACTAGGGCAGAGGTGAAGGGACTGGCCTAGACCCCCAGTCTGCCTGAGCGCCAGAGCAAAACCAAAGCCTTTCCTACCCCAGGAGATGGTAATAGGCATAGAGTGCCATGCTAAGACACACACCCTGCTGCAGGGGTGGTGACTGTGTCAGCTGAGTTCGGCATTGCACGGTGAACCCCGGGCGTGAACTTGGAGCCCGGGAAAGCAAGTCCCAAGAAACACCAGCTCTCCCGCGGATCTTCTTCTTCCCTGCCGCGACAGAGTGAACACCCAAAGCCTTTCTGAGGAAGCAGCAGCGAAGTGCCGTTCGTGCCAAGCTGAAAACCTCTGCGAAAGCATAGCAGTCGCTGGGAAATCAGAGAGGGTTCTGTGGGCTGCTTTTGTTGCTTGCCTTAGCCTAGTATTCGCAGCACTATGGGAGAATCCCGCATAGAGCAAAAGCCTCTTTGCCCAGGCATCCCCTCTGGGAAAGCACAGCATTCTTTGGGAAATCAGAGTCGGGTCTGAGGGATTCTCCTGTTGCCTGAGCTGGTCTTCTCAGCCCTGTGTAATAAACCCGCATGGAGCGAAATCCTCTATGCCTCGGCATCCCTCTGCCTGAGAGAGAAGCGCGCTTGCGCCTGTGGAAAGAGCCTTAAGGAAAGGGACACGTTTTGCACTGCGCTCCCCAGGAGCATATCTGTGGAAGGTGCAGCAAGCTGCCCGGGGAGAAAAGCAGGAGCCGTTGGCCTTCTGGTCTGGAAACGGTTACGAAGCAGGAGAGCCGGCCCTCACAGGCACAGCGGCTGGTGGTAATACAAGTGTCACCGGCTCCCAGTGCAGAGACACGGAAGCCTGGCTGCTAAGTAGACAGGAGGGGATGAGTATGGCAGGAGCGTGCTCCACTCTTAGGAAGGAGTCTGGGTAGAAAGCATGCCTGTCCTGAGCCTCTGGGCCCAAGGAGACAGCAGCTCCTTGCTCACCTGTCCCTGGGGCATACACGCTCTAGCCACCTGGCGCCTATGCTGAACTCGCAGCAACAGCTCCCTGAAATAGCAGGGAGTCAGTTGCTGACTTCCTCCACGATGTGGAAGCTTGGAGTTGGCACGGGGTTTAAGGGGAAGGAGTGGGGACAGTCCCCAAAAGCTCCCTATTCAGTGGACAGGCGGTGTGCAGGGATCCTATCACCTCTCCTTTCCTGTGGGGAAGCACTGGCCTAGTCCGCGAGTCCGCCTAGGCGCCAGAGTAGAAGGCCAAGCGATGCCTACACTGGGAGATGGTAGTGTGCATAGAGTGCCATCCTAGTCTACGCACGCTACTGCAGCGTTGTGGCTGTGTCTACTTAATTCGGCCTGGCATGGTGAACCCAGGACGTGAATATGGAGCCCGGGAAAGCAAAGCCCAAGAGGCACCAGCTCTCCCGCAACTCTGCTTCCTTGACACGACTGAAGCCTTGCTGAGGAAGCAGCAGCGGAGTGAGGTTCGCTCCAAGCCAAAGCCTCTGTGAAAGTACAGCATTCGTTGAGAAATGTTCTGCGGGCTGCTGCTGCTTGCTTGAGTCCAGTCTCGCGGTGAGAGAAATCCACTACAGAGAAAGCCTCTTTGCCTGGGCATCTCCCCTGGGAAAGCACAGCGTTCCTTGGGACATCAGAGTTGGGTTTGGGGATGCTTCTGCTATTGCCTGAGCTAGTCTCCGCAGCTCGGTGGAAGGTACCCGCATGGAGCGAAATGCCCTTTGCCCTAGCATCCCCTCTGCCTGAGAGAGAAGCCAAGTGTGGGGAAGGCGCAGGACGCCGCCCCCGGAGAAGAGAAGGAGCCCTTGGCCTTGGGGTCCGGAAACGCACGGGAAGCAGTATAGCCTGCCGTGGCACGAACAGCAGCCGGGGGCAAGACAGGTGTCACCGGCTCCCTGTGTGGAGAGATGGAAGCCTGGCTGCTAAGGAGACATAAGGGGACGACTAGGGCAGAGGTGAAGGGACTGGCCTAGACCCCCTGTCTGCCTGAGCGCCAGAGCAAAACCAAAGCCTTTCCTACCCCAGGAGATGGTAATAGGCATAGAGTGCCATGCTAAGACACACACACCCTGCTGCAGGGTTGTGACTGTGTCAGCTGAGTTCGGCATTGCACGGTGAACCCCGGGCGTGAACTTGGAGCCCGGGAAAGCAAGTCCCAAGAGACACCAGCTCTCCCGCGGCTCTTCTTCCCTGCCGTGACAGAGTGAACACCCAAAGCCTTTCTGAGGAAGCAGCAGCGAAGTGCCGTTCGTGCCAAGCTGAAAACCTCTGCGAAAGCATAGCAGTCGCTGGGAAATCAGAGAGGGTTCTGTGGGCTGCTTTTGTTGCTTGCCTTAGCCTAGTATTCGTAGCACTATGGGAGAATCCCGCATAGAGCAAAAGCCTCTTTGCCCAGGCATCCCCTCTGGGAAAGCACAGCATTCTTTGGGAAATCAGAGTCGGGTCTGAGGGATTCTCCTGTTGCCTGAGCTGGTCTTCTCAGCCCTGTGTAATAAACCCGCATGGAGCGAAATCCTCTATGCCTCGGCATCACCTCTGCCTGAGAGAGAAGCGCGCTTGCGCCTGTGGAAAGAGCCTTAAGGAAAGGGACACGTTTTTGCACTGCGCTCCCCAGGAGCATATCTGTGGAAGGTGCAGCAAGCTGCCCGGGGAGAAAAGCAGGAGCCGTTGGCCTTCTGGTCTGGAAACGGTTACGAAGCAGGAGAGCCGGCCCTCACAGGCACAGCGGCTGGTGGTAATACAAGTGTCACCGGCTCCCAGTGCAGAGACACGGAAGCCTGGCTGCTAAGTAGACAGGAGGGGATGAGTATGGCAGGAGCGTGCTCCACTCTTAGGAAGGAGTCTGGGTAGAAAGCATGCCTGTCCTGAGCCTCTGGGCCCAAGGAGACAGCAGCTCCTTGCTCACCTGTCCCTGGGGCATACACGCTCTAGCCACCTGGCGCCTATGCTGAACTCGCAGCAACAGCTCCCTGAAATAGCAGGGAGTCAGTTGCTGACTTCCTCCACGATGTGGAAGCTTGGAGTTGGCACGGGGTTTAAGGGGAAGGAGTGGGGACAGTCCCCAAAAGCTCCCTATTCAGTGGACAGGCGGTGTGCAGGGATCCTATCACCTCTCCTTTCCTGTGGGAAGCACTGGCCTAGTCCGCGAGTCCGCCTAGGCGCCAGAGTAGAAGGCCAAGCGATGCCTACACTGGGAGATGGTAGTGTGCATAGAGTGCCATCCTAGTCTACGCACGCTACTGCAGCGTTGTGGCTGTGTCTACTTAATTCGGCCTGGCATGGTGAACCCAGGACGTGAATATGGAGCCCGGGGAAAGCAAAGCCCAAGAGGCACCAGCTCTCCCGCAACTCTGCTTCCTTGACACGACTGAAGCCTTGCTGAGGAAGCAGCAGCGAAGTGAGGTTCGCTCCAAGCCAAAGCCTCTGTGAAAGTACAGCATTCGATGAGAAATGTTCTGCGGGCTGCTGCTGCTTGCTTGAGTCCAGTCTCGCGGTGGGAGAAATCCACTACAGAGAAAGCCTCTTTGCCTGGGCATCTCCCCTGGGAAAGCACAGCGTTCCTTGGGACATCAGAGTAGGGTTGGGGGGGATGCTGCTGCTATTGCCTGAGCTAGTCTCCGCAGCTCGGTGGAAGGTACCCGCATGGAGCGAAATGCCCTTTGCCCTAGCATCCCCTCTGCCTGAGAGAGAAGCCAAGTGTGGGGAAGGCGCAGGACGCCGCCCCCGGAGAAGAGAAGGAGCCCTTGGCCTTGGGGTCCGGAAACGCACGGGAAGCAGTATAGCCTGCCGTGGCACGAACAGCAGCCGGGGGCAAGACAAGTGTCACCGGCTCCCTGTGTGGAGAGATGGAAGCCTGGCTGCTAAGGAGACATAAGGGGACGACTAGGGCAGAGGTGAAGGGACTGGCCTAGACCCCCTGTCTGCCTGAGCGCCAGAGCAAAACCAAAGCCTTTCCTACCCCAGGAGATGGTAATAGGCATAGAGTGCCATGCTAAGACACACACCCTGCTGCAGGGTTGTGACTGTGTCAGCTGAGTTCGGCATTGCACGGTGAACCCCGGGCGTGAACTTGGAGCCCGGGAAAGCAAGTCCCAAGAAACACCAGCTCTCCCGCGGATCTTCTTCCCTGCCGCGACAGAGTGAACACCCAAAGCCTTTCTGAGGAAGCAGCAGCGAAGTGCCGTTCGTGCCAAGCTGAAAACCTCTGCGAAAGCATAGCAGTCGCTGGGAAATCAGAGAGGGTTCTGTGGGCTGCTTTTGTTGCTTGCCTTAGCCTAGTATTCGCAGCACTATGGGAGAATCCCGCATAGAGCGAAAGCCTCTTTGCCCAGGCATCCCCTCTGGGAAAGCACAGCATTCTTTGGGAAATCAGAGTCGGGTCTGAGGGATTCTCCTGTTGCCTGAGCTGGTCTTCTCAGCCCTGTGTAATAAACCCGCATGGAGCGAAATCCTCTATGCCTCGGCATCACCTCTGCCTGAGAGAGAAGCGCGCTTGCGCCTGTGGAAAGAGCCTTAAGGAAAGGGACACGTTTTGCACTGCGCTCCCCAGGAGCATATCTGTGGAAGGTGCAGCAAGCTGCCCGGGGAGAAAAGCAGGAGCCGTTGGCCTTCTGGTCTGGAAACGGTTACGAAGCAGGAGAGCCGGCCCTCACAGGCACAGCGGCTGGTGGTAATACAAGTGTCACCGGCTCCCAGTGCAGAGACACGGAAGCCTGGCTGCTAAGTAGACAGGAGGGGATGAGTATGGCAGGAGCGTGCTCCACTCTTAGGAAGGAGTCTGGGTAGAAAGCATGCCTGTCCTGAGCCTCTGGGCCCAAGGAGACAGCAGCTCCTTGCTCACCTGTCCCTGGGGCATACACGCTCTAGCCACCTGGCGCCTATGCTGAACTCGCAGCAACAGCTCCCTGAAATAGCAGGGAGTCAGTTGCTGACTTCCTCCACGATGTGGAAGCTTGGAGTTGGCACGGGGTTTAAGGGGAAGGAGTGGGGGACAGTCCCCCAAAAGCTCCCTATTCAGTGGACAGGCGGTGTGCAGGGATCCTATCACCTCTCCTTTCCTGTGGGGAAGCACTGGCCTAGTCCGCGAGTCCGCCTAGGCGCCAGAGTAGAAGGCCAAGCGATGCCTACACTGGGAGATGGTAGTGTGCATAGAGTGCCATCCTAGTCTACGCACGCTACTGCAGCGTTGTGGCTGTGTCTACTTAATTCGGCCTGGCATGGTGAACCCAGGACGTGAATATGGAGCCCGGGAAAGCAAAGCCCAAGAGGCACCAGCTCTCCCGCAACTCTGCTTCCTTGACACGACTGAAGCCTTGCTGAGGAAGCAGCAGCGAAGTGAGGTTCGCTCCAAGCCAAAGCCTCTGTGAAAGTACAGCATTCGATGAGAAATGTTCTGCGGGCTGCTGCTGCTTGCTTGAGTCCAGTCTCTCGCGGTGGGAGAAATCCACTACAGAGAAAGCCTCTTTGCCTGGGCATCTCCCCTGGGAAAGCACAGCGTTCCTTGGGACATCAGAGTAGGGTTTGGGGATGCTGCTGCTATTGCCTGAGCTAGTCTCCGCAGCTCGGTGGAAGGTACCCGCATGGAGCGAAATGCCCTTTTGCCCTAGCATCCCCTCTGCCTGAGAGAGAGAAGCCAAGTGTGGGGAAGGCGCAGGACGCCGCCCCCGGAGAAGAGAAGGAGCCCTTGGCCTTGGGGTCCGGAAACGCACGGGAAGCAGTATAGCCTGCCGTGGCACGAACAGCAGCCGGGGGCAAGACAAGTGTCACCGGCTCCCTGTGTGGAGAGATGGAAGCCTGGCTGCTAAGGAGACATAAGGGGACGACTAGGGCAGAGGTGAAGGGACTGGCCTAGACCCCCAGTCTGCCTGAGCGCCAGAGCAAAACCAAAGCCTTTCCTACCCCAGGAGATGGTAATAGGCATAGAGTGCCATGCTAAGACACACACACCCTGCTGCAGGGTTGTGACTGTGTCAGCTGAGTTCGGCATTGCACGGTGAACCCCCCGGGCGTGAACTTGGAGCCCGGGAAAGCAAGTCCCAAGAAACACCAGCTCTCCCGCGGATCTTCTTCCCTGCCGCGACAGAGTGAACACCCAAAGCCTTTCTGAGGAAGCAGCAGCGAAGTGCCGTTCGTGCCAAGCTGAAAACCTCTGCGAAAGCATAGCAGTCGCTGGGAAATCAGAGAGGGTTCTGTGGGCTGCTTTTGTTGCTTGCCTTAGCCTAGTATTCGCAGCACTATGGGAGAATCCCGCATAGAGCAAAAGCCTCTTTGCCCAGGCATCCCCTCTGGGAAAGCACAGCATTCTTTGGGAAATCAGAGTCGGGTCTGAGGGATTCTCCTGTTGCCTGAGCTGGTCTTCTCAGCCCTGTGTAATAAACCCGCATGGAGCGAAATCCTCTATGCCTCGGCATCACCTCTGCCTGAGAGAGAAGCGCGCTTGCGCCTGTGGAAAGAGCCTTAAGGAAAGGGACACGTTTTGCACTGCGCTCCCCAGGAGCATATCTGTGGAAGGTGCAGCAAGCTGCCCGGGGAGAAAAGCAGGAGCCGTTGGCCTTCTGGTCTGGAAACGGTTACGAAGCAGGAGAGCCGGCCCTCACAGGCACAGCGGCTGGTGGTAATACAAGTGTCACCGGCTCCCAGTGCAGAGACACGGAAGCCTGGCTGCTAAGTAGACAGGAGGGGATGAGTATGGCAGGAGCGTGCTCCACTCTTAGGAAGGAGTCTGGGTAGAAAGCATGCCTGTCCTGAGCCTCTGGGCCCAAGGAGACAGCAGCTCCTTGCTCACCTGTCCCTGGGGCATACACGCTCTAGCCACCTGGCGCCTATGCTGAACTCGCAGCAACAGCTCCCTGAAATAGCAGGGAGTCAGTTGCTGACTTCCTCCACGATGTGGAAGCTTGGAGTTGGCACGGGGTTTAAGGGGAAGGAGTGGGGACAGTCCCCAAAAGCTCCCTATTCAGTGGACAGGCGGTGTGCAGGGATCCTATCACCTCTCCTTTCCTGTGGGGAAGCACTGGCCTAGTCCGCGAGTCCGCCTAGGCGCCAGAGTAGAAGGCCAAGCGATGCCTACACTGGGAGATGGTAGTGTGCATAGAGTGCCATCCTAGGCTACACACGCTACTGCAGCGTTGTGGCTGTGTCTACTTAATTCGGCCTGGCATGGTGAACCCAGGACGTGAATATGGAGCCCGGCAAAGCAAAGCCCAAAAGGCACCAGCTCTCCCGCAACTCTGCTTCCTTGACACGACTGAAGCCTTGCTGAGGAAGCAGCAGCGAAGTGCGGTTCGCTCCAAGCCAAAGCCTCTGTGAAAGTACAGCATTCGATGAGAAATGTTCTGCAGGCTGCTACTGCTTGCTTGAGTCCAGTCTCGCGGTTAGAGAAATCCACTACAGAGAAAGCCTCTTTGCCTGGGCATCTCCCCTGGGAAAGCACAGCGTTCCTTGGGACATCAGAGTTGGGTTTGGGGATGCTTCTACTATTGCCTGAGCTAGTCTCCTCAGCTCGGTGGAAGGTACCCGCATGGAGCGAAATGCCCTTTGCCCTAGCATCCCCTCTGCCTGAGAGAGAAGCCAAGTGTGGGGAAGGCGCAGGACGCCGCCCCCGGAGAAGAGAAGGAGCCCTTGGCCTTGGGGTCCGGAAACGCACGGGAAGCAGTATAGCCTGCCGTGGCACGAACAGCAGCCGGGGGCAAGACAAGTGTCACCGGCTCCCTGTGTGGAGAGATGGAAGCCTGGCTGCTAAGGAGACATAAGGGGACGACTAGGGCAGAGGTGAAGGGAATGGCCTAGACCCCCAGTCTGCCTGAGCGCCAGAGCAAAACCAAAGCCTTTCCTCCTACCCAGGAGATGGTAATAGGCATAGAGTGTCATGCTAAGACACACACCCTGCTGCAGGGTTGTGACTGTGTCAGCTGAGTTCGGCATTGCACGGTGAACCCCGGGCGTGAACTTGGAGCCCGGGAAAGCAAGTCCCAAGAGACACCAGCTCTCCCGCGGCTCTTCTTCCCTGCCGTGACAGAGTGAACACCCAAAGCCTTTCTGAGGAAGCAGCAGCGAAGTGCCGTTCGTGCCAAGCTGAAAACCTCTGCGAAAGCATAGCAGTCGCTGGGAAATCAGAGAGGGTTCTGTGGGCTGCTTTTGTTGCTTGCCTTAGACTAGTATTCGCAGCACTATGGGAGAATCCCGCATAGAGCGAAAGCATCTTTGCCCAGGCATCCCCTCTGGGAAAGCACAGCATTCTTTGGGAAATCAGAGTCGGGTCTGAGGGATTCTCCTGTTGCCTGAGCTGGTCTTCTCAGCCCTGTGTAATAAACCCGCATGGAGCGAAATCCTCTATGCCTCGGCATCACCTCTGCCTGAGAGAGAAGCGCGCTTGCGCCTGTGGAAAGAGCCTTAAGGAAAGGGACACGTTTTGCACTGCGCTCCCCAGGAGCATATCTGTGGAAGGTGCAGCAAGCTGCCCGGGGAGAAAAGCAGGCCCGTTGGCCTTCTGGTCTGGAAACGGTTACGAAGCAGGAGAGCCGGTCCTCACAGGCACAGCGGCTGGTGGTAATACAAGTGTCACCGGCTCCCAGTGCAGAGACACTGAAGCCTGGCTGCTAAGTAGACAGGAGGGGATGAGTATGGCAGGAGCGTGCTCCACTCTTAGGAAGGAGTCTGGGTAGAAAGCATGCCTGTCCTGAGCCTCTGGGCCCAAGGAGACAGCAGCTCCTTGCTCACCTGTCCCTGGGGCATACACGCTCTAGCCACCTGGCGCCTATGCTGAACTCGCAGCAACAGCTCCCTGAAATAGCGGGGAGTCAGTTGCTGACTTCCTCCACGATGTGGAAGCTTGGAGTTGGCACGGGGTTTAAGGGGAAGGAGTGGGGACAGTCCCCCAAAGCTCCCTATTCAGTGGACAGGCGGTGTGCAGGGATCCTATCACCTCTCCTTTCCTGTGGGGAAGCACTGGCCTAGTCCGCGAGTCCGCCTAGGCGCCAGAGTAGAAGGCCTAGCGATGCCTACACTGGGAGATGGTAGTGTGCATAGAGTGCCATCCTAGTCTACGTACGCTACTGCAGCGTTGTGGCTGTGTCTACTTAATTCGGCCTGGCATGGTGAACCCAGGACGTGAATATGGAGCCCGGGAAAGCAAAGCCCAAGAGGCACCAGCTCTCCCGCAACTCTGCTTCCTTGACACGACTGAAGCCTTGCTGAGGAAGCAGCAGTGAAGTGCGGTTCGCTCCAAGCCAAAGCCTCTGTGAAAGTACAGCATTCGATGAGAAATGTTCTGCGGGCTGCTGCTGCTTGCTTGAGTCCAGTCTCGCGGTGGGAGAAATCCACTACAGAGAAAGCCTCTTTGCCTGGGCATCTCCCCTGGGAAAGCACAGCGTTCCTTGGGACATCAGAATAGGGTTTGGGGATGCTGCTGCTATTGCCTGAGCTAGTCTCCGCAGCTCGGTGGAAGGTACCCGCATGGAGCGAAATGCCCTTGGCCCTAGCATCCCCTCTGCCTGAGAGAGAAGCCAAGTGTGGGGAAGGCGCAGGACGCCGCCCCCGGAGAAGAGAAGGAGCCCTTGGCCTTGGGGTCCGGAAACGCACGGGAAGCAGTATAGCCTGCCGTGGCACGAACAGCAGCCGGGGGCAAGACAAGTGTCACCGGCTCCCTGTGTGGAGAGATGGAAGCCTGGCTGCTAAGGAGACATAAGGGGACGACTAGGGCAGAGGTGAAGGGACTGGCCTAGACCCCCTGTCTGCCTGAGGCCAGAGCAAAACCAAAGCCTTTCCTACCCCAGGAGATGGTAATAGGCATAGAGTGTCATGCTAAGACACACACCCTGCTGCAGGGTGGTGACTGTGTCAGCTGAGTTCGGCATTGCACGGTGAACCCAGGGCGTGAACTTGGAACCCGGGAAAGCAAGTCCCAAGAGACACCAGCTCTCCCGCGGCTCTTCTTCCCTGCCGCGACAGAGTGAACACCCAAAGCCTTTCTGAGGAAGCAGCGGCGAAGTGCCGTTCGGGCCAAGCTGAAAACCTCTGCGAAAGCATAGCAGTCGCTGGGAAATCAGAGAGGGTTCTGTGGGCTGCTTTTGTTGCTTGCCTTAGACTAGTATTCGCAGCACTATGGGAGAATCCCGCATAGAGCGAAAGCCTCTATGCCCAGGCATCCCCTCTGGGAAAGCACAGCATTCTTTGGGAAATCCGAGTCGGGTCAGAGGGATTCTCCTGTTGCCTGAGCTGGTCTTCTCAGCCCTGTGTAATAAACCCGCATGGAGCGAAATCCTCTATGCCTCGGCATCTCCTCTGCCTGAGAGAGAAGCGCGCTTGCGCCTGTGGAAAGAGCCTTCAGGAAAGGGACACGTTTTGCACTGCGCTCCCCAGGAGCATTTCTGTGAAAGGTTCAGCACGCTGCCCGGGGAGAAGAGCAGGAGCCGTTGACCTTCTATTCTGGAAACGGTTACGAAGCAGGAGAGCCGGCCCTGACAGGCACAGCGGCTGGTGGTAATACAAGTGTCACCGGCTCCCAGTGCAGAGACAGGGAAGCCTGGCTGCTGAGTAGACAGGAGGGGATGAGTATGGCAGGAGCCTGCTCCACTCTTAGGAAGGAGTCTGGGTAGAAAGTATGCCTGTCCTGCGCCTCTGGGCCCAAGGAGACAGCAGCTCCTTGCTCACCTGTCCCTAGGGCATACACGCTCTAGCCACCAGGCGCTTATGCTGAACTCGCAGCAACAGCTCCCTATAATAACAGGGAGTAAGATGCTGACTTGCTCCACGATGTGGAAGCTTGGAGTTGGCACGGCGTTTAAGGGGAAGGAGTGGGGAGAGTCCCCCAAAGCTCCCTATTCAGTGGTCAGGCGGTGTTCAGGGATCCTATCACCTCTCCTTTCCTGTGGGGAAAGCACTGACCTAGTCTGCGAGTCCGCCTGAGCGCCAGAGTAAAAGGCCAAGTGATGCCTACACTGGGACATGGTAGTGTGCATAGAGTGCCATCCTAGTCTACGCACGCTACTGCAGCGTTGTGGCTGTGTCTACTTAATTCGGCCTGGCATGGTGAACCCAGGACGTGAATATGGAGCCCCGAAAGCAAAGCTCAAAAGGCACCAGCTCTCCCGCAACTCTTCTTCCTTGACACGACTGAAGCCTTGCTGAGGAAGCAGCAGCGAAGTGCGGTTCACTCCAAGCCAAAGCCTCTGTGAAAGTACAGCATTCGATGAGAAATGTTCTGCCGGCTGCTGCTGCTTGCTTGAGTCCAGTCTCGCGGTTGGAGAAATCCACAACAGAGAAAGGCTCTTTGCCTGGGCATCTCCCCTGGCAAAGCACAGAGTTCCTTGGGACATCAGAGTTGGGTTTGGGGATGCTTCTGCTATTGCCTGAGCTAGTCTCCGCAGCTCGGTGGAAGGTACCCGCATGGAGCGAAATGCCCTTTGCCCTAGCATCCCCTCTGCCTGAGAGAGAAGCCAAGTGTGGGGAAGGCGCAGGACGCCGCCCCCGGAGAAGAGAAGTTTCCCTTGGCCTTGGGGTCCGGAAACGCACGGCAAGCAGTATAGCCTGCCGTGGCACGAACAGCAGCCGGGGGCAAGACAAGTGTCACCGGCTCCCTGTGTGGAGAGATGGAAGCCTGGCTGCTAAGGAGACATAAGGGGACGACTAGGGCAGAGGTGAAGGGACTGGCCTAGACCCCCAGTCTGCCTGAGCGCCAGAGCAAAACCAAAGCCTTTCCTACCCCAGGAGATGGTAATAGGCATAGAGTGTCATGCTAAGACACACACCCTGCTGCAGAGTTGTGACTGTGTCAGCTGAGTTCGGCATTGCACGGTGAACCCCTGGCGTGAACGTGGAGCCCGGGAAAGCAAGTCCCAAGAGACACCAGCTCTCCCGCGGCTCTTCTTCCCTGCCGCGACACAGTGAACACCCAAAGCCTTTCTGAGGAAGCAGCGGCGAAGTGCCGTTCGTGCCAAGCTGAAAACCTCTGCTAAAGCATAGCAGTCGCTGGGAAATCAGAGAGGGTTCTGTGGGCTGCTTTTGTTGCTTGCCTTAGACTAGTATTCGCAGCACTATGGGAGAATCCCGCATAGAGCGAAAGCCTCTTTGCCCAGGCATCCCCTCTGGGAAAGCACAGCATTCTTTGGGAAATCAGAGTCGGGTCTGAGGGATTCTCCTGTTGCCTGAGCTGGTCTTCTCAGCCCTGTGTAATAAACCCGCATGGAGCGAAATCCTCTATGCCTCGGCATCCCCTCTGCTTGAGATATAAGCGCGCTTGCGCCTGTGGAAAGAGCCTTAAGGAAAGGGACACGTTTTGTACTGCGCTCCCCGGGAGCATATCTGTGAAAGGTGCAGCACGCTGCCCGGGGAGAAGAGCAGGAGCCGTTGACATTCTGTTCTGGAAACGGTTACGAAGCAGAAGAGCCGGCCCTGACAGGCACAGCGGCTGGTGGTAATACAAGTGTCACCGGCTCCCAGTGCAGAGACACGGAAGCCAGGCTGCTAAGTAGACAGGAGGGGATGAGTATGGCAGGGCGCGTGCTCCACTCTTAGGAAGGAGTCTGGGTAGAAAGCATGCCTGTCCTGAGCCTTTGGGCCCAAGGAAACAGCAGCTCCTTGCTCACCTGTCCCTGGGGCATACACGCTCTAGCCACCAGGCGCCTATGCTGAACTCGCAGCAACAGCTCCCTGAAATAACAGGGAGTCAGATTCTGACTTCCTCCACGATGTGGAAGCTTGGAGTTGGCACGGGGTTTAAGGGGAAGGAGTGGGGACAGTCCCCCAAAGCTCCCTTTTGAGTGGACAGGCGGTGTGCAGGGATCCTGTCACCTCTCCTTTCCTGTGAGGAAAGCAGTGGCTTAGTCCGCGAGTCCGCCTGAGCGCCAGAGTAAAAGTCCAAGCGATGCCTACACTGGGAGATGGTAGTGTGCATAGAGTGCCATCCTAGTCTACGCACGCTACTGCAGCGTGTGGCTGTGTCTAATAAATTCGGCCTGGCATGGTGAACCCAGGACGTGAATATGGAGCCCGGGAAAGCAAAGCCCAAGAGGCACCAGCTCTCCCGCAACTCTTCTTCCTTGACACGACTGAAGCCTTGCTGAGGAAGCAGCAGCGAAGTGCAGTTCGCTCCAAGCCAAAGCCTCTGTGAAAGCACAGCATTCGATGAGAAATGTTCTGCGGGAATCTGCTGCTTGGTTGAGTCAAGTCTCGAGTTGGGAGAAACCCACTACAGAGAAAGCCTCTTTGCCTGGGCATCTCCCCTGGGAAAGCACAGCGTTCCTTGGGACATCAGAGTTGGGTTTGGGGATGCTGCTGCTGTTGCCTGAGCTAGTCTCCGCAGCTCGGTGGAAGATACCCGCATGGAGCGAAATGCCCTTTGCCCTAGCATCCCCTCTGCCTGAGAGAGAAGCCAATTGTGGGCAAGGCGCAGGACGTCGCCCCCGGAGAAGAGGAGGAGCCCTTGGCCTTGTGGTCAGGAAACTCACGGGAAGCAGGATAGCTTGTCGTGACACGAACAGCAGGCCGGGAGCAAGAAAGTGTCACCGGCTCCCTGTGCGGAGAGATGGAAGCCGGTGACACTTGGACGCTAAGGAGACATGAGGGGACGACTACGGCAGAGGTGAAAGGACTGGCCTAGACCCCGAGTCTGCCTGAGCGCCAGAGCAAAAGGCAAAGCCTTACCTACCCCAGGAGATGGTAATAGGCATAGAGTGCCATGCTAAGACACACACCCTGCTGCAGGGTTGTGACTGTGTCAGCTGAGTTCGGCATTGCACAGTGAACCCCGGGCGTGAACTTGGAGCCCGGGAAAGCAAGTCACAAGAGACACCAGCTCTCCCGCGGCTCTTCTTCCGTGCCGACAGAGTGAACACCCAAAGCCTTTCTGAGGATGCAGCAGCGAAGTGCCGTTCGTGCCAAGCTGAAAACCTCTGCGAAAGCATAGCAGTCGCTGGGAAATCAGAGAGGGTTCTGTGGGCTGCTTTTGTTGCTTGCCTTAGCCTAGTATTCGCAGCACTATGGGAGAATCCCGCATAGAGCGAAAGCCTCTTTGCCCAGGCATCCCCTCTGGGAAAGCACGGCATTCTTTGGGAAATCAGAGTCGGGTCTGAGGGATTCTCCTGTTGCCTGAGCTGGTCTTCTCAGCCCTGTGTAATAAACCTGCATGGAACGAAATCCTCTACGCCTCGGCATCACCTCTGCGAGAGAGAAAAGCGCGCTTGCGCCTGTGGAAAGAGCCTTAAGGAAAGGGACACGTGTTGCACTGCGCTCCCCAGGAGCATATCTGTGGAAGGTGCAGCACGCTGCCCGGGGAGAAGAGCAGGAGCCGTTGGCCTTCTGGTCTGGAAACGGTTATGAAGCAGGAGAGCCGGCCCTGACAGGCACAGCGGCTGGTGGTAATACAAGTGTCACCGGCTCCCAGTGCAGAGACAGGGAAGCCTGGCTGCTAAGTAGACAGGAGGGGATGAGTATGGCAGGAGCCTGCTCCACTCTTAGGAAGGAGTCTGGGTAGAAAGCATGCCTGTCCTGAGCCTGTGGGCCCAAGGAGACAGCATCTCCTTGGCCACCTGTCCCAGGGTCATACATGCTCTAGCCCCCAGGCGCCTATGCTGAACTCGCAGCAACAGCTCCATGAAATAACAGGGAGTCAGATGCTGACTTCCTCCACGATGTGGAACCTTGGAGTTGGCACGGGGTTTAAGGGGAAGGAGTGGGGACAGTCCCCAAAAGCTCCCTATTCAGTGGACAGGCGGTGTGCAGGGATCCTATCATCTCTCCTTTCCTGTGGAGAAAGCACTGGCCTAGTCCGCGAGTCCGCCTGAGCGCCAGAGTAAAAGGCCAAGCGATGCCTACACTGGGAGATGGTAGTGTGCATAGAGTGCCATCCTAGTCTACGCACGCTACTGCAGCGTTGTGGCTGTGTCTACTTAATTCGGCCTGGCATCGTGAACCCTGGACGTGAATATGGAGCCCGGGAAAGCAAAGCCCAAGAGGCACCAGCTCTCCCGCAACTCTTCTTCCTTGACACGACCCTGCAATATAGGTAAGGTTGATCTGGCAACAGGGGTAGAGGGGAAGTGCCCATCTACTGCTAGAAGAGCTAGAGAAGACCTCTTCCCGAGAGACCACCAGGAGAGAAGAGCAGTAGGTGCTGATGATGAAGAATATTTTAATCAGCAGACAAGGTCAAAATGACAAAGTTCCAGGATCAGAGTAAACCTATGGGATTAAAAAATAAAAAATAAATAAAAGAAATTTTTGAAAGGACTTTTTTTTAAAGGAATTTAAACAAAAGTCCTTTTTAAGAGACAGTTGGCTGTTTAAACCAAAAGGAAAACTCACTGAGAGAATCGCCGCATTATTTATTGGGGGTAGAAAGGACCTGGAATGTAGAAAGACCCATTCTGTAGAGGAAAAAATAGAATCACTAACAGGCCTCATGCCTTGCACAGCCAGTGGCTAGAATCCCTGCCTCATGAGACCCCGTGCTAGCAGGCCGCTAGAACCATCTCAACTATGTTAGTCTATCTTGGAAGCCAACAAGTGTTTGCCCAGTTAAGAGCACGGTAACAATCAGTCACGTTATAATGACTGTCGATATCTTTAAAAGTCTTGTCAAGTTCCTTTTTGAGTAACCCTCACCGCACCCTTAGAGAAATTTATCTGTGGTTCACCTCTTTGAAATACCTCACTGTTGTTCCACATTTACCATAGACAAAAAAAAAAAAAAAAAAGAAAAAAAAAGAAAGAAAAGAAAAAGCTTTTTCTTAACAAAGTGTTCAGAAGGGGGCGCCTCTGTAAACAATGAGAGTTTTCGCTGCTGGGACAACTTTGTTGCGGAAACAGCTGAAAGCAATCAGGTCAGACTGAGCCAAGGGCTGGAGGGGTTTTTAAAATTACAGAAACTGAACCAAATTAAACCAAAACCAAAATCATAACCAATGGCCAAGATTTCAAGTTTGCTACCAAAGGTATGACATTCTCCTAAGACTTGCGTGTGACTTAATCAATATATTTATATATTTATATTTGAAGAAGGAACTATTTGATGCAGCAAATCTACGTTGATTAAAAATTACCAGATACGGGGCTCCTGGGTGGCTCAGTGGTTTAGGCCTGTGCCTTCGGATCAGGTCATGATTTCAGCGTCCTGGGATGGAGCCCCACATCAGGCTCTCTGCTCAGCGGGGAGCCTGCTTCCCCCTCTCTCTCTGCCTGCCTCTCTACCTCCTTGTGATCTGTCTATCAAATGGGTAAATAAGATCTTTAACAAAAGAATTACTAGGTGTGAACTACATCGAGGGTATGGGAAGGAAAATGATTTCACCTGATCTGACTAGGAAGTGGTTGAAGCCTGAATTAAAGTGCTATAAAAAGAGTAAAGACCTGGGAAATATATGGGGAAAAATGCCTAGAAAAACAGCAATAATAACTGGCTGCTCTTTAATGATCCAGATCCTGCGGTAGGCAAAGAAGAGCTGGTTTTAGCCAGAGGATGATCTCCGTTTGTCTTCATGATCTGGCATTTCCTGCAAGCCAGGCATGGGGCTCTGCACTAGAGCTGCAAATGCTGGGGGGCCCTCACTGTCCCTTTTCTCTTCTCAGGGGGACAACCGGCATGTCCGTGGTGCAGTGTGACAGGCTTTACCACACGACGAGAGAAAAGACTGCCAAGGGTCGGTTGGAGCTGGGAAAAGCCACTTAGGAACAGATTTTCAGGGGAGGTGATAGACAAGGGCAAAGCGAAGAATGAGGATGAGTGTGTCAAGATTCAAAGTGACCGGAGGCAGCACAGTGCATTGCATTCAGGAAACTACAGCAAGTTCATGATAACCGACAGCTGATCTGGCAGCATCACCTGGGGATGGAGGCTGAGCCCCAGGGTTAACACTGGGGTGAGATGGTTTGTATACTCTGCCGAGGAGGTGAGGTACTACACTGTGGGGGCACAGGGAGCTACCGGAGGATTTCACATATCAGAATCGTAACCATAATAGAGTATTTAATTGCATCCTAGCTTTCATCAAGGGTAAGGTGCACTATAGTTTATGTTTGACTAAGAAAGAGAAATGCTGTCAGTTAAACTAGGATATGTCCTCAAGTGCAAGGTGAGTGCCCCCTTAAGAGATATTAAAATGGGGGCGGGGAGGACAAATCTTAGAACAAGTAAACTGTGGTACTAGAATAATTAAGAAAGGTCGAACACTTGGATCAACAAAATAAGTGATTATTGCTTACCATGTGCACCCAACTATATTAAGTCTTAGAACAAGAGACATTCTCATCTTGATGCCCCGCAGCTGTTAGACCCAAGGTACAGAGGGCAGTAGCCAACGACCAGCAGGCCCCAAGTGCCATGTGCAGACTCTAAGAGCAACTGCCTTTGAGAGAGGAAACGGTTGAGAGTGGGCTTTCTGAGGTAAAGAATTATTAGCTGGGAACGTAGGAAAATTGACACAGAATCGGAATTGATGCCCCTACATGACAGAGTTGGTGAAACTTCCCTTCTCAGAGATCTTGAGGCTCCTCAGAAATGTATTTTTCATTTTGGATGGAACATTCAGGATAAATATGATCTGTTCGAGTTCCTGGTTCTCTCTTCAGGACAGTTTCTTTGGCTTCACTGGCACAAGAAAAGGGTTTTGATAGTCCAGGGTAAATCCTGACAAAAGCAAAGCACGGTATCTATGAAAAACTAACCACTCAGAAGAGAACAACAGATAAAAGGCCAGGCCAACTTGACCCTGGAGGATGGGTAAGGTTGGTCCGGCAACAGGGGTAGAGGGGAAGTGCCCATCTCCTGCTAGAAGAGCTAGAGAAGACCCCTTCCATAGAGACCACCAGGAGAGGAGAGCAGTAGATGCTGATGATGAAGCATATTTTAATTAGCAGTGAAGGTTAAAATGACAAAGTTCCAGGATCAGAGTAAACCTATGGGATTAAAAAATAAAAAATAAATAAAAGATTTTTTTGAAAGGACTTTTTTTTAAAGGAATTTAAACAAAAGTCCTTTTTAAGAGACAGTTGGCTGTTTAAACCAAAAGGACAACTCACTGAGAGAATCGCCGCATTATTTATTGGGGTAGAAAGGACCTGGAATGTAGAAAGACCCATTCTGTAGAGGACAAAATAGAATCACTAACAGGCCTCATGCCTTGCACAGCCAGTGGCTAGAATCCCTGCCTCATGAGACCATTTTAAAATCTGTACTCATAATGGAAAGGAACGTGTCATTTCCCTATAATTATATATATGTAATTAATTTTCTGCAAAGCCCAGTAGCACTGGAGCAGAAACTGGGACCTAAGAGTGAGCACCCTGTTTGACAATCTGGATTAGCCACTTCTTCTTCAGATGCAGGGGGAGCCCTGGCATGCTGACTCCTCCCTTCTTCCTTTCCCCTTTCCTCCCTCCCTCCCTCTTCCCTTCTCATTTCTCCTTCCCGCGTGGTTCCCTTTCCCGATGCCCACTTCATCCCTTTTTTTTCTTACATGCCTGTCTTCTAGAGTTTCTTCTCTCCTCCCAATTACTTCCCTTCGTCTGAATCTCCTCTTTGGTCCCTTTCTCCCTGCTCTCGGCTCCTCCTCCCCTTCCCTGGCCCCTGTTCAGCTCCATCCAGACTGCAGGCAGAGCTGGACTAACATGCTCCCTCACTAGCTCAGCCAGCCCCCAGAGAAGTCACTCTTCGGTGGACACCTTCCTGATCCCCTGGTCCTTTCTCCACTTATTCAGCTATTGCTCTGAAGTCTGAGGAGGACAGAGCGGGGCTGCCGCAGAATCAGGCCAGAGGAGAAACCAAACCATGTGTCCACACTGTCCCCCAGTACTGCTGCTCTGAGAGCTTTCGGAGTCCTCAACAGGGTTAGGATTTTAGGGGCTTCTTCAGAACCGGGAGTGAAAACAGCCATAGGTCAAAAGAAAAGCTATGGCCCCCCCACACAAAAATAATAATCACAAATGAAAACTAAGTTAGCTCTGAAGTCCCAATGTCAAAGAATTGCCTTGAATCTGTCACTAGAAAGCACCCAAGGCCTCACTCTCTGGGTTCTCGGTGCCCTGGGAATGGCAGGAATCTCTGACCCCCTTCCCTCTTCATTCACTCCCAAAGAACGTCCTCTGAGGTGGTCTCCAAACTTCCTCTGAGAAACTGTCTCTGGGAACTGTTGGCCCTTGGCTGCTGGGATAAATGAGGGTGATGTCAGGACCTGATGGGAAGCTTTACCAGGAGACTGTGGCTTCTGGATGCAGTCCTCAGGTTCCATGGTCTGGGTGAGATCTAGGTCTTTGAGTGAAGGAGGACAGATGAGATTTCAGATTTTGAGTTGATTCTGGGATGATTAGTGCTTTGGAGGGCATTGGGTGAAGGTATTTTGCACACGGGAAGGACACGAATTTGGGGAGCCAGAGAGTGGACTGTTAAGAGCTGACCTGCATTACCCCCAGAAACCTTGCTGCTGTCCTTATCTCTGGTACCACAGAACGTGACCTTATTTGGAACTAGAGTCCTTACAAATGCAATCACATTACAGTGAGGTCGTTAGAGTGAGCCCTAATCTCCTGTAACTGACCTCCTTATGTAAAGGGAAAATCTGGACAGAGAGATGCCCCTACTGTCAGTGGTGGGCAGTGCATGAACTTCTAGAACCCTGACAGTAGTGGAAAACAGACTCAGGCTGGGCACTAGGTAAATGGGAGCTCTAGTGGAATTTCAGATGAAGATGCTGTGGACCTCGGCTTCCCAGGTCATAGTGACGTTAGGATTTCAAATTCAAGTCAGAGATGAAAGAAACATCTGGACTCGGACCTCAGGTACACACAGTATTCTGAACTGAGGCTAGCACCAGAGACCATTCTAATGAAAGGCCCCCAAAGGTGGGCTCTCACAGGTGGGCTCTGACTCAGTTTCCTGTATATTCATTCATGAAATCGCTCTGCGGGTCAACACGCAGAACAAAACCATTTAATAAAAGTGACAATGAGGAGAAGAAAGGGAGGCCAGAAGGCATGTGAATGTGGAGAGAGGAAGAGCCAGGGCGGGGCGGAAAAACCGAGAATCCCTCCCTGCGCTCCTTGCTGCCAGGGAGGTCTGAGGGACTAGTTTCCACCTGGGATCCCAAGTCCAGAACAAAAGTGGCGGGGCCACGCCACGAGATGAGGGAAGGGGGTCCTTGGCACCCACGTGTGGGGGTGCCAATCGATGGGGGCTAGTGCGCTCGCTGGCGGCGGGGGGGGGGCACCTCGCATGGCTCTGTCCGGGCCCGACCCGTGGGGTCCCGGGTGCGGCGAGTCATCCGGAGTGGTCCCTCTTCCCCGGGGGGTCGCAGGAGGCTGGGTCCCGACACCCCCGCGAGCTTGCGGCCCCGTGCTTTCTGCTCCAGATGACGGCGAGGCTCGGTTACACTTTACCTGCTCCCAGAGGGTCCTCCGGAGAAGCCATGGGGCGGGGCGGGACAGCGCGGCCTCAGGGGCTGGGCTGGAGCGCGGGAGTGCAGGGGCGGGGAGGCAGGGGCCCCGACAGGGCCTCAGCACAGCACCGTGGCCCTGCGCGTCCCTCCCCCGCCAGCCCCTCCACCTCCTCTCAAACTCTCCAGGGCGACCTCCGCGAGCTCACTTCCCACTTCTGCAATTAGCAAAGCCCCTTCTCCGGGCCGCCCCCGCCCCCTCCCCCTCCATCCTGAAGCGCGGGCCCGGGGCACGGGCGCCAGCCAAGCCCCAGGGGCCTGCCAGCGTGGCCAGCGCCAGCGCTCAGCGGCCTCCTAGCCTGGCTCCCCAAGCGGGTATCCGCGTGCTGCATGGCTGTGAAAAGATCATCAGCCCTAAACCCGGCTGCACTCTCGGGTCACTTCGCTGGCTTCCTGATTGTGCCCAAAGCCGGGAACCAGCTTCCCAAGCACAGGCCTGGGCTAAGATGCCTGCCCGCGATCTCTTTGAGCAGTATCCTAGTCTCAGGCAGGGTCCGCCATTGCATGATGGTACACGCAAATCACTTCGACCTGGATGTTTGGGTTTTTTGTTTGTTTTTTGGTTATTGGTTATTACATGACCTCCATGGTAGGTGCTCCACAAAGGGAGTGAAAAGAGGACGCCTGATACATACGCATATGGCCATTCTAGAAAAAGAGCTTGGGGTTCTCTCGGAAGCGCGGCATTGGTCCTTGCACTATGTTTTAATAGAAATGGGATTATGCACCAACTTACTTAAATGAGCATAGTTTGAAATCGTTTACGAAGAATAAATATTTAAAACAGTTATATTTTAACTAAATCTATCATCAATCATAAATCTATTACACAAAGGTTACAGGCAATTTAAATGCAATAGCACTGTCTTCAGGGTTTTAAATAATCCGTGTCTGTCTTGGCACATGAGATTGCAAAGATAGGAAATGGTTTGTAAAAGATCATATAATAGCTTTTTACTATACGGTATCAGCAATTTATCCTAAAGGAGCTGCCACCAGCTAAAAACTCAGCTTTGAAAAATGCAGAAAAGCAGCAAACGTTTACATACCCTCTTGGTGACCAGAGGCGTGCTTTGTGCCCCTCATCATGTCTTTCGTGGTTCTGAGGCCCTTGGCGCTCAGTAGTTTAGTGTCTTATTCTCTGCAATAGGCCATTGAAGAAATACCAGGCCCAGAGAAGAGAAGGTCCTGCTGGGTGTCTGAAGAAAGTACAACCTTTTAGATGAAGCTTTCTGGGGAATTTGTTAGTGGTTTGGTCTGCTTCTGATAGGAAGGGAAATTTTCTTTTTAAAGATTTTATTTATTTATTTGATAGAGATCACAAGTAGGAAGAGAGGCAGGCAGAGAGAGAGGAAGAAACAGGCTCCCTGCTGAGGAGTGAGCCTGATGTGGGGCTCGATCCCAGGACCCTGGAATCATGACCTGAGCCGAAGGCAGAGGCTTTAACTCACTCTGCCACCCAGGTGCCCAAGGGAAATATTTTTTTAAAGCTTTTATTTATTTATTTGACAGACAGAGATCACAAGTAGGCAGAGAGCAGGCAGAGAGAGAAGTAGAAGCAGGCTCCCTGCTGAGCAGAGAGCCAGACATGGGGCTCATTCCCAGGAACCTAGGATCATGACCTGAGCCGAACGCAAAGGCCCAGTGAGCCAAAGACACTGAGCCACTCGGGTGCCCCAGGAAGGGAAATTTTTTTAAGAGTATTTTCTTTGAATCTATTTTGAGGTTTGGTTTGTGGTTCTTTCTGACTTCTCATGAAGATGGAATTTCTTCTGAGGTTGGTTGTCAGGAACCGCATATCAAATAGAGCTATCTTGCTAGCAATAAATAAATAAATAAATAAATAAATAAATAAATGCTCAAGTGTTCCTAAAAGCTATTATGCTTTTCAAAATCCCGAACTATAATTCATGTATCTTGGTCATTCTTTATCAGATCAAACAGGAGAGAGGTGGCAGAAACGCACTTTCAGGTTGATTTTTTTACAAGGAAGATGGACTTATGAACCTAAGTTGGCCCGTGAGAATTAGAGATCAATGCCCAAGTGAAAGCAGAAGGCAGGTTTATTAAAGCAACAGCACACTATCTAAGGGAGAGCAGGTGGTATTCCATGAGTTGGAGCTGGCCCTTACTTTGTTTTGGGATTGGATATTTCTTGGTCTTTTTGAAGTGGGAGGACCTTCAACATGCAGTGGATTGATCTCTAATGGAGGCTGCTTCCAATCATTTGGGGGACTCCTACCACATGTTGGGAAAAGGACTTGTTGTCATTTTTATTTTTTTCAGGGTTCCAAAATTCACTGTTTATGCACCACACCCAGTGCTCCATGCAATATGTGCCCTCCATAACTCCCATTAACAGGCTTACCCAACCCTCTGCCCCCTCCCCCTCAAAACTCTCAGTTTGTTTCTCAGAGTCTCTCATGGTTTGTCCCCCCCTCCAATTTCCCCCCACTCACTTCTCCTCTTGATCACCCAGTGTCTTCTGTGTTATTCTTTATGCTCCACAATTAAGTGAAACCATATGAAAATTGACAATCTCTGCTTGAATTATTCCACTCAGGATTATCTCCTCCAGTCCCGTCCATGTTGATACAAAAGTTGGGTATCCTTCCTTTCAGAAGGAAGCATAATACTCCATTGTAAAAATGGATCATATCTTCTTTATCCGTTCATCCATTGAAGGTCATCTTGGTTCTTTCCAAAGTTTAATGACTGTGGCCATTGCTGCTATAAACATTAGGGTACAGATGTCCCTTCTTTTCACTGCATCTGTATCTTAGGGTAAATACTCAGTAGTGCATTTGCAGGGTCATAGGGTAGCTCTAATTTTTAATTTCTTAAGGAGTCTCCACACTGTATCCCAAAGTAGCTGCACCAACTGGCATTCTCACCAATAGAGTAAGAGGGTTCCCCATTCTCCACATGCTCTCCAACACTTGTTGTTTATTGCCTTGTTAATTTTGGCCCTTCTAACTGTGTAAGGTGGTATCCCAAAGTGCTTTTGATTTGAATCTCCCTGGTGGCTAATGATGATGAACATTTTCTCATGCATCTGTTTGCCATTTGTATGTCTTCTTTGGAGAAGTGTCTGTTCATGTCTTCTGCCCATTTTTTGACATGATTATCTGTTTTTGTGTGTGTTGAGTTTGAGGAGTTCTTTATAGATCTTGGATATCAGCCCTTTATCTGTAATGTCATTTGTGAAAATCTTCTCCCATTCCGTGGGTTGTCTCTTCATTTTGTTGACGGTTTCCTTTGCTGTGCAGAAACTTTTGATCTTGATGAAGTCCCAAAAGTTCATTTTTGCTTTGTTTCCTTTGTCTTTGGGGACATGTCTTGAAAGAATTTGCTGTGGCCAGTGTCCAAGAGGTTACTGCCTATGTTCTCCTCTAGTATTTTGATAGATTCCTGCCTCACGTTGAGGACGTTTTTCCATTTCAAATTTATCTTTATGTATGGTATAAGAGAATGGTTGAGTGTCATTCTTCCATACATAGCTGTCCAATTTTTCCAGCACCAGTGATTGAAGAGGCTGTCTTTTTCCACTGTGTAATTTGTTCTGCTTTGTCAAAGATTTTTTGCACATAGAGTTGATGGTCCATGTCTGGGCACTCTACTCTAATCCACTCGTCTACATGTCTTCTTAACCCACTGAGCCACCCAGGTGCCCCTTTTAAGCTATTATTTAAAAGTAGAGTCATTCTTTTTTTTAAGTTTTTATTTATAATTTATTTGACAGAGAGAGATCACAAGTGGACGGAGGACAGGCAGAGGGTTAGGGTTTGACGTTGTTGGGGTCAGGGTTAGCGTAAGGCTTAGGGTAGGTGTCAGGGTTAGGGTTAGGTTCAGGGTTAGGTTTAGGGTCAGGCTCACAGTAGTGTCAGGGTTAGCATTATGCTCAGAGTCAGGGTCAGGGTCAGTGTTAGGGTGACAGTTAGGTTTAGGGTCAGGTTCAGGGTCATGGTCAGATTTAAGGTCAGGTTCAAGTTTTGGTTTGGGGGCAAGGTTCATGTCAGGGTCAGGGTTAGGTTTCGGACAGGTTTAGTTTCAGGGTTAGGGTTAGGTCAGCTTTATGTTTAGGTTCTGTTTTGTGTGTAGGTTGAGGATCTGGGTTAGATTTAGGGTTACGATTCTGTTCGGAATCACGGATTGGGTCAGAGTTGGGTTTACAGACACTGCTAGGGTCAGTCTTAAGGTCAAGGCCAGGGTGAGGTTTAAGGTTAAGTTCTGACATAGGCAAAGTTCAGAGTTCGGTTTATGATTTGGGTCAGGGAGAGGGTCAGGTTTATTGTTAAAGTGGCGTTAGGGTTAGGGTTAGAGGTAGGTTGAAGGTTAGGGTTAGACTGGGTTAGGGTCAGTGTCAGGGATAATGTTAGGGGTTAGTTTTAGGGTTAGGTTCAGCAATAGGTTTCGGGTCAGGGCCCGTGTTAGTGTCAGGGTCAGGGTTACATTTAGGTTTTGAGTTAGGGTCAGGCTCACAGTCAGGGTCAGGATTATTGTTCACTTCAGTGTCGGGGTCACTGTTACGGTCAGTGTTAGGTTTATGGTCATGGTCTGGGTTTAGGGTCAGGGTGAATTTAGCAACAGTGTCATGTTTAGGGTCAGGTTCAGGTATTGGTTTAAAGTCCACATTCGGGTCAGGGACAGGGTTATGTAGTGGTCAGTGTTAGTGTCATGGTTAGGATTAGGTTAGGATCAGGGTCAGGGTCAGTGAAGGTCAGGGCCAGGGTCAGGTTTAGGGTCAGGCTTTGGTTTAGGTCAATGTTCGTTTCAGTGTCACAGTTAAATATTGGTGGTAGGGTTTGGGATAGGGGTTAGGATTAGAGTTACAAGTAGGGTTATAGTTAGGGTTAGGGAAGACAGCGTAAGGTCCGGGTTAGGATTAGGGTCAGGGTCAGTGTCATGGTTAGGTATGAGTATGGTTATGGTAATGTCAGAGTTAGTTTTAGGTTCAGGGTCCACATCAGTTTCAGTTTCAGGCTTAGGTTTAGGTTTATGGTTCAGATCAGCATCACAGACAGGGTCAGGGTCAGGGTCAGGGTCAGGGCTGGGTTTGGGTTTGGGGCAGGCTCACAGTCAGTGTCAGGATCAGGGTGAAGTTTAGCGCCAGTGTCTGGTTTAGGGTCAGGTTCAGGTATTGGTTTAAAGTCCACATTCGGGTCAGGGACAGGGTTATGTAGTGGTCAGGTTTAGTGTCAAGGTTAGGATTAGGGTCAGAGTCAGGGTCAGGTAAAGGTCAGGGCCAGGGTCAGGTTGAGGGTCAGGCTTTGGTATAAGGTCAATGTTCGGTTCAGTGTCACAGTTAGGTTTTGGCGGTAGGGTTTGGGATTGGGGTTAGGGTTAGAGTTAAAAGTAGGGTTATGCTTAGAGTTAGGGATAGACAGAGGAGGTCAGGGTTAGGGTTTGGTTTAAGTTAAGGGTTAGTGTGAAGTTCAGGGTCAGCATGATGTGTAGGTTCAGGGTCCTTATTAGGGTCATGGTTAGTGTTACCATTAGGTTTAGGGTTAGGGTCAAGCACACTGTCACAGTCAGGGGTAGGGTTAGTGTCCGGTTTAGGTCAGCATCAGGTTTAGGATTAGTGTCAGGGTTGGGTCCTGGTTAGGTTTGAGTCCTGGTTACGGTAATGTCAGAGTTTGGTTTAGGTTCAGGGTCCACATCAGGGTCATTGTCAGGCTTAGGTTTAGGTTTAGGGTTCAGGTCAGCATCACAGCCAGGGTCAGGATCAGGGTGTGGGTCAGGGCTGGGTTTGGGTTTGGGGCAGGATCAGGGTTAGTGGTTACTGTTAGGGTTAGCCCCTCTTCTGGGACATGGACCCATCCCTTCAGGGTCTCAGGATAAACCCTGGGCAGAAGGGTGTAGACCCTACACCTAATCCCACTTAACCAGCCTTAAACTGGGGGTGTGAACATGAATTTCCCACCAGACATCTAACCCCTCATCAGCCTGATCCTGCTTGGGGCATCTCCACCCATGATGGCATGGCCAGGTCCTCTTTACACACAGACACACAGACACCCAGAGGCACCCACACACACACACACACACACACACACACACACACACAAAGAGATATGCGGAGGAGACCTAGGGCTACACTGGTAGTTCATAAGGTGTGGGCCTCTCTGACTCTTAGCCACCTGGTGTGACATTTTGATTTTATTAGCCAAAGGGCCTGAGGCGCTGGGGAATCCTGATATGACCTGCCAGGGAGGGGACGTGTCGGACTGGCCAGCTCTCTTCTCCCTGTTTCCTCTTGGCTTCAGTACAGCAGAAGAACATATTGCTTCCTTTAGGATGTGCCTAGAAATGAGCTGGGCAGGGGGGTTTTCTCTGTATTCGTTTGCCTGGATTCGTGGGTTCCAATTCCGTTGGGCTCTGTCTCCTGGGAAGTGAGGTCACCATTTCCTGGGGGCTCCTTACCAAACTTCCTGCTGCACCAGAGCTCCCTGAGCCGCTGGTCCCCATGCTGCTCAGGACTCACAATCCACTCAGTGCAGTGCCCCTCCAATGACACCCATACAGCCTCCCACCTACCCCTAGGAGGCCTGGGTGCAGTTGTTATCCCCGCTGGAGGGAAAAGAGGTGTGATTAGACTACGTTAGTGTTAGGGTTAGGGTTAAGAAATACTTTGGGTAAGGGTTAGCGTTAGGGTTAGGTTAGGGTTAAGTAATTCTTAGTGTCAGGGATAGGGTTAGACGTCCTTTGCATCAGAGTTAGCGGATGACTTAGGGTAGGGGTCAGGGTTAGGTTTAGTTTCATGGTTAGGTTTAGGGTCAGGCTCACAGTAGGGTCCGGGTTAGCATTAAGTTCAGAGTCAGGGTCAGGGTCAGTGTTAGGTTGACGGTTAGGTATAGGGTCAGGTTCAGGGTCATGGTCAGATTTAGGGTCAGGTTCAAGTTTTGGATAGGATAATTGTTAAGTGGGTTTAGGGTTATGGTTAGAGGTAGGTTGAAGGTGAGGTTTAGACCGGGTTAGGGTCAGTGTCAGGGATAATGTTAGGGGTTAGTTTTAGGGTTAGGTTCAGTGTTAGGTTTCGGGTCAGAGCCCGTGTTAGTGTCAGGGTCAGGGTTACGTTTAGGGTTAGAGTTAGGGTCAGGCTCCCATTCAGTGTCAGGGTTAGTGTTAGGGTCAGGGTCCGGGTCACTGTTAGGGTCAGGGTTAGGTTTATGGACTTTATCTGGGTCAGGGTCAGGGAGACGTCTAGGGCCAGTGTCTGGTTTACAGTCAATATCAGGTATTGGTTTAAAGTCCACATTCGCGTAAAGGACAGGCTTTTAGGGTGGTCATTGTTAGGGGCATGGTTAGGTTTAGGGTCAGGGCCAGGGTCAGGTTTAGGGTCTCGGTCTGGTATAGGCAAAGCTCAGGGCCCGGATTTGGATCTGCGTCTGGTATAGGCAAAGTTCATGGTTAGGGTTATGATATAGTCAGGAATAGGGTCAGGGTTATTGTTAAAGTTTAGGGTTAGTTTTACGTTTAGCGTTAGGTTGACGGTTAGGGTTAGAACTTGTAAGGGTCAGGGTCCGTGGTAGGGCTAGGGCTTAGTGTTAGGGTTAGGTTCAGAGATAGGATTCAGGGGTGGGCCAATGTTAGTGTCTGAGTCAGGGTTATATTTAGGGTTTGAGTAGGGTTCAGTCCACAGTCAGGGTCAGGTTTAGTGTTCAATTGATTGTCGGGGTCACTGTAAAGGTCAGGGTTAGGTTATCGTCATGGTCTGGGTCAGGGTCAGGGTGAAGTTTAGCGCCAGTGTCCGGTTTAGGGTCAGGTTCAGGTATTGGTTTAAAGTCCACATTTGGGTCAGGCACAGGGTTATGTAGTGGTCAGGGTTAGTGTCAAGGTTAGGATTAGGGTCAGAGTCAGGGTCAGGTAAAGGTCAGGGCCAGGGTCAGGTTGAGGGTCAGGCTTTGGTATAGGGTCAATGTTCGGTTCAGTGTCACAGTTAGGTTTTGGCAGTAGGGTTAGGGATTGGGGTTGGTGTTAGATTTAGAAGTAGGGTTATGGTTACGTTAGGGATAGACAGAGGCGGTCAGGGTTAGGTTTAGGTTTAGTTTAGGGGATAGTGTTAAGTTCAGGGTCAGCATGACGGGTAGTTTCAGGGTCCTTATTAGGGTCATGGTTAGAGTTACCATTAGGTTTAGGGTTAGGGTCAAGCACACTGTCACGGTCAGGGGTAGGGTTAGTGTCCGGTTTAGGTCAGCATCAGGTTTAGAATTAGGGTCAGCGTCAGGGTCCTGGTTAGGTTTGAGTCATGGTTACGGTTATGTCAGTGTTAGGTTTAGGTTCAGGGAGCATATCAGGGTCAGTGTCAGACTTAGGTTTAGGTTTAGGGTTCAGGTCAGCATCACAGACAGGGTCAGGGTCAGGGTCAGGGCTGGGTTTGGGTTTGGGGCAGGCTCACAGTCAGTGTCAGGATCAGGGTTAGTGGTTACTGTTAGGGTTAGCCCCTCTTCTGGGTCATGGACCCATCCCTTCAGGGTCTCAGGATAAACCCTGGGCAGAAGGGTGTAGACCCTACACCTGATCCCACTTAACCAGCCTTAAACTGGGGGTGTGAACATGACTTGCCCACCAGACATCTAACCCCTCATCAGCCTGATCCTGCTTGGGGCAACTCCACCCATGATTGCATGGCCAGGTCCTCTTTACACACAGACACACAGACACCCAGAGGCGCACACACACACACACACAAAGTGATATGCGGAGGAGACCTAGGGCTACACTGGTAGTTCATAAGGTGTGGGCCTCTCTGACTCTGAGCCCCCTGGTGTGACCTTTTGATTTTATTAGCCAAAGGGCCTGAGGCGTTGGGGAATCCTGATATGACCTGCCAGGGAGGGGACGTGTTTGACGGGCCAGCTCTCTTCTCCCTGCTTCCTCTTGGCTTCAGTACAGCAGAAGAACATGTTGCTTCCTTTAGGATGTGCCTAGAAATGAGCTGGGCATGGGGGTTTTCTCTGTATTGGGGTGCCTGGATACGTGGGTTCCAATTCCGTTGGGCTCTGTCTCCTGGGAAGTGAGGTACCACTGCCTGGGGGCTCCTTACCAAACTTCCTGCTGCACCAGAGCTCCCTGAGCAGCTGTTCCCCAAGCTGCTCAGGGCTCACAATCCACTCAATGCAGTGCCCCTCCAGTGACACCCATACAGCCTCCCACCTGCCCCTAGGAGGCCTGGGTGCAGCTGTTATCCCCGCTGGAGGGAACAGAGCTGGGATTAGACTACGTTAGTGTTAGGTTTAGGGTTAAGAAATACTTAGGGTCAGGGTTAGGTTTAGGGTTAGGGTTAGGTTAGGGTTAAGAAATACTTAGCGTCAGGGTTAGGGTCAGAGGTCATTGGCGTCAGGGTTAGCGGATGGCTTAGGGTAGGGGTCAGGGTTAGGGTTAGTTTCATGGTTAGGTAGGGTCAGGCACACAGTAGGGTCAGTGTTAGCGTTACGGTCAGAGTCAGGGACAGGATCAGTGTTAGGTGACGGTTAGGTTTAGGGTCAGTTTTAGGGTCATGGTCTGATTTAGGGTCAGTTTGAAGTTTTGGTTTGGGGGCAAGGTTCATGTCAGGGTCAGGGTTAGGTTTGGGACAGGTTTAGTGTCACTATTAGAGTTAGGGTCAGGGTTAGGTTCATGATTATGGTAAGTTCAGCTTTTGTAGGTTCTGTTATATATTTGGTTCAGGATCAGGGTTAGCTTTAGGGTTCCGATTCTGTTCAGGCTCACGGATTTGGTCAGATTTAGGTTTACAGTCAGGATTAGGGTCAGTGTTAAGGTCAAGGCCAGGATCAGGTTTATGTTTAGGGTCTGATATAGGCAAAGTTCAGAGTTCAGGTTTTGATTTGGGTCAGGGAGAGGGTCAGGATTATTGTTACGGGGGGTTAGGGTTAGGGTTAGAGGTAGGTTGAAGGTGAGGGATAGACCGGGTTAGGGTCAGTGTCAGGGATAATGTTAGGTGTTAGTTTTAGGGTTAGGTTCAGTGTTAGGTTTCGGGTCAGAGGCCGTGTTAGTGTCAGGGTCAGGGTTACGTTTAGGGTTGTAGTTAGGGTCAGGCTCCCATTCAGTGTCAGGGTTAGTGTTAGGTCAGGGTCCGGGTCACTGTTAGGGTCAGGGTTAGGTGTATGGACTTTATCTGGGTCACGGTCAGGGTGAAGTCTAGGGCCAGTGTCAGGTTTACATTCAAAATCAGGTATTGGTTTAAAGTCCAGATTCGGGTAAGGGACAGGCTTATATAGTGGTCATTTTTAGGGTCATGGTTAGGTTTAGGGTCAGGGCCAGGGTCAGGTTTAGGGTCTCGGTCTGCTATAGGCAAAGCTCAGGGCCCGGATTTGATTTTCTGCGTCTGGTATAGGCAAAGATCATGGTTAGGGTTATGATTTAGTCAGGAATAGGGTCAGGTTATTGTTAAAGTTTAGGGTTAGTTTTACGTTTAGCGTTAGGTTGACGGTTAGGGTTAGAACTTGTTAGGGTCAGGGTCCGTGGTAGGGCTAGGGGTTAGTGTTAGGGTTAGGTTCAGAGATAGGATTCGGGGGTTGGCCAATATTAGTGTCTGGGTCAGGGTTACATTTAGGGTTTGAGTAGGGTTCAGTCTCACAGTCAGGGTCAGGTTTAGTGTTCAATTGATTGTCGGGGTCACTGTAAGGGTCAGGGTTAGGTTATCATCATGGGCTGGGTCAGGGTCAGGATGAAGTTTAGCGCCAGTGTCCGGTTTAGGGTCAGGTTCAGGTATTGGTTTAAAGTCCACATTCGGGTCAGGGACTGGGTTATGTAGTGGTCAGGGTTAGTGTCAAGGTTAGGATTAGGTTTAGGGTTAGGGTCAAGCACACTGTCACGGTCAGGGGTAGGGTTAGTGTCCGGTTTAGGTCAGCATCAGGTTTTGGATTAGGGTCAGGGTCAGGGTCCTGGTTAGGTTTGAGTCATGGTTACGGTAATGTCAGAGTTTGGTAGGTTCAGGGTCCACATCATGGTCAGTGTCAGGCTTGTGTATAGGTTTAGGGTTCAGGTCAGCATCACAGCCAGGGTCCGGGTCAGGGTCAGGGCTCAGGTTGGGTTTGGGGAAGGCTCACGGTCAGTGTCAGGATCAGGGTTAGTGGTTACTGTTAGGGTTAGCCCCTCTTCTGGGTCATGGACCCATCCCTTCAGGGTCTCAGGATAAACCCTGGGCAGAAGGGTGTAGACCCTACACCTGATCCCATTTAACCAGCCTTAAACTGGGGGTGTGAACATGACTTGCCGACCAGACATCTAACCCCTCATCAGCCTGATCCTGCTTGGGGCATCTCCACCCATGATGGCATGGCCAGGTCCTCTTTACACACAGACACTCAGACACCCAGAGGCACACACACACACACCCACACACACACACACTCACACACAAAGAGATATGCGGAGGAGACCTAGGGCTACACTGGTAGTACATAAGGTGTGGGCCTCCCTGACTCAGAGCCCCCTGGTGTGACCTTTTTATTTTATTAGCCAAAGGGCCTCAGGCGTTGCGGAATCCTGATATGACCTGCCAGGAAGGAGACGTGTTTGACTGGCTAGCTCTCTTCTTCCTGCTTCCCCTTGGCTTCAGTACAGCAGAAGAACATGTTGCTTCCTTTAGGATGTGCCTAGAAATGAGCTGGGCATGCGGGTTTTCTCTGTATTGGAGTGCCTGGATACATGGGATCCAATTCCGTTAGGCTCTGTCTCCTGGGAAGTGAGGTCACCATTGCCTGGGGGCTCCTTACCAAACTTCCTGCTGCTCCAGAGCTCCCTGAGCCGCCAGTCCCCAAGCTGCTCAGGGCTCACAATCCACTCAATGCATTGCCCCTCCAATGACACCCATACAGCCTCCCACCTGCCCCTAGGAGGCCTGGGTGCACCTGTTATCCCCGCTGGAGTGAACAGATCTGGGATTAGACTACGTTAGTCTTAGGGTTAGGGTTAAGAAATACTTAGGGTCAGGGTTAGGGTTAGGGTAGGGTTAGGTTAGGGTTAAGAAATACTTAGGGTCAGGGTTAGGGTTAGACGTCGTTGGCGTCAGGGTTAGCGGATGGCTAAGGGTAGGGGTCAGGGTTAGGGTTAGTTTCATGGTTAGGTTGAGGGTCAGGCTCACAGTAGGGTCAGGGATATCGTTATGGTCAGAGTCACGGACAGGGTCATTGTTAGGGTGATGGTTAGGTTTAGGGTCAGGTTCAGGGTCATGGTCAGATTTAGGTTCAGGTTGAAGTTTTAGATTGGGGGCAAGGTTCATGTCACGGTCAGGGTTAGGTTTGGGACAGGTTTAGTGTCAGGGTTAGGGTCAGAGTCAGGGTTAGGTTCATGATTTTGTTAAGTTTACGTTTTGTAGGTTCTGTTTTATGAGTTGGTTCAGGATCACGGTTAGCTTTAGGGTTACGATTCTGTTCAGGCTCATGGATTGGGTCAGATTTAGGTTTACAGTCAGGGTTAGGGTCAGTGTTAAGGTCAAGGCCAGGGTCAGGTTTAAGTTTGGGTCTGATATAGGCAATGTTCAGAGTTAGGGTTATGATCAGGCTCAGGGAGAGGGTCAGGTTTATTGTTAAAGTAGGTTTAGGGTTAGGGTTAGAGGTAGGTTGAGGGTTAGGGTTATACCGGGTTAGGGTCAGTGTCAGGGATAATGTTAGGGGTTAGTTTTAGGGTTTGGTTCAGCGTTAGGTTTCAGTTCAGGCCCGTTTTAGTGTCAGGGTCAGGGTAACGTTTAGGGTTAGAGTTAGGGTCAGGCTTCCATTCTGAGTCAGGGTTAGTGTTAGGGTCAAGGTCCGGGTCACTGTTAGGGTCAGGGTTAGGTTTATGGACTTTATCTAGGTCAGGGTTAGGGTCAGGGTGAAGTCTAGGGCCAGTGTCACGTTAACGGTTAATATCAGGTATTGGTTTAAAGTCCAGATTCGGGTAAAGGACAGGCTTTTATAGTGGTCATTGTTAGGGTCATGGTTAGGTTTAGGGTCAGGGCCAGGGTTGGGTTTATGGTCTCGGTCTGGTATAGCCAAAGCTCAGCACCCGGATTAGGATCAGCGTCTGGTATAGGCAAAGATCAGGGTTAGGGTTATGATCTTATTCAGGTATAGGGTCAGGGTTATTGTTAAAGTTTAGGGTTTGTTTTACGTTTAGCGTTAGGTTGACTGTTAGGGTTAGAACTTGTTAGGGTCAGGGTCCGTGGTAGGGCAGGGGTTAGTGTTAAGGTTAGTTTCAGAGATAGGATTCGGGGGTGGGCCAATGTTAGTGTCTGGGTCAGGGTTACATTTAGGATTTGAGTAGGGTTCAGTCTCACAGTCAGGGTCAGGTTTAGTGTTCAATTGAATGTCGGGGTCACTGTAAGGGTAAGGGTTAGGTTATCATCATGGTCTGGGTCAGGGTCAGGGTGAAGTTTAGCGCCAGTGTCCGGTTTAGGGTCAGGTTCAGGTATTGGTTTAAAGTCCACATTCGGGTCAGGGACAGGGTTATGTAGTGGTCAGGGTTAGTGTCAAGGTTAGGATTAGGGTCAGAGTCAGGGTCAGGTAAAGTTCAAGGCCAGGGTCAGGTTGAGGGTCAGGCTTTGGTATAGGGTCAATGTTCGGTTCAGTGTCACAGTTAGGTTTTGGCGGTAGGTTTTGGAATTGGGGTTACGGTTTGAGTTAGAAGTAGGGTTATGTTTAGGGTTAGGGATAGACAGAGGAGGTCAGGGTTAGAGTTTGGTTTAAGTTAGGGTTTAGTGTTAAGTTCAGGGTCAGCATGATGTGTAGGTTCAGGGTCCTTATTAGGGTCATGGTTAGAGTTACCATTAGGTTTAGGGTTAGGGTCAAGCACACTGTCACGGTCAGGGGTAGGGTTAGTGTCCGGTTTAGGTCAGCATCAGGTTTAGGATTAGGGTCAGGGTCAGGGTCCTGGTTAGGTTTGAGTCATGGTTACGGTAATGTCAGAGTTTGGATTAGGTTCAGGGTCCACATCAGGGTCAGTGTCAGGCTTAGGTTTAGGTTTAGGGTTCAGGTCAGGATCACAGCCAGGGTTAGGGTCAGATTCAGGGCTGGGTTTGGGTTTGTGGCAGGCTCACAGTCAGTGTCATGATCAGGGTTAGTGGTTACTGTTAGGGTTAGCCCCTCTTCTGGGTCATGGACCCATCCCTCCAGGGTCTGAGGATAAACCCTGGGCAGAAGGGTGTAGACCCTACACCTGATCCCATTTAACTAGCCTTAAACTGGGGGTGTGAACATGACTTTCCAACCAGACATCTAACCCCTCATCAGCCTGATCCTGCTTGGGGCATCTCCACCCATGATGGCATGGCCAGGTCCTCTTTACACACAGACACACAGACACCCAGAGGCACACACACACACACACACACACAAAGAGATATGCGGAGGAGACCTAGGGCTACACTGGTAGTTCATAAGGTGTGCGCCCCTCTGACTCTGAGCCCCCTGGTTTGACTTTTTGATTTTATTAGCCAAAGGGCCTGAGGTGTTGGGGAATCCTGATATGACCTGCCATGGAGCGGACGTGTCTGACGGGCCAGCTCTCTTCTCCCTGCTTCCTCTTGGCTTCAGTACAGCAGAAGAACATGTTGCTTCCTTTAGGATGAGCCTAGAAATGAGCTGGGCAGGGGGGTTTTCTCTGTATTGGGTTGCCTGGATACATGGGTTCCAATTCCGTTTGGATCTGTCATGTGGGAAGAGAGGTCACCACTGCCTGGGAGCTCCTTACCAAACTTCCTGCTGCACCAGAGCTCCCTGAGCCGCTGGTCCCCAAGCTGCTCAGGGCTCACAATCCACTCAATGCTGTGCCTCTCCAATGACACCCATACAGCCTCCCACCTGCTCCAAGGAGGCCTGGGTGCAACTGTTATCCTCGCTGGAGGGAACAGAGTTGTGATTAGACTACATTAGTGTTATGGTTAGGGTTAAGAAATACTTAGGGTCAGGGTTAGGGTTAGGGTTAGTTTAGGGTTAAGAAATACTTAGGGTCAGGTTTAGGGTTAAATGTCCTTAGCGACAGGGTTAGCGGATGGCTTAGGGTAGGGGTCAGGGTTAGAGTTAGTTTCATGGTTAGGTTTAGGGTCAGGCTCACAGTAGGGTCAGGGTTAGCGTTACAGTCCGAGTCAGGGACAGGTTCAGTGTTAGGGTGACGATTAGGTTTAGGTTCAGGTTCAGGGTCATGGTCAGATTTAGGGTCAGGTTCAAGTTTTGGTTTGGGGGCAAGGTTCATGTCAGGGTCAGGGTTCCGTTTGGGACAGGTTTAGTGTCAGCGTTAGGGTCAGGGTCAGGGTTAGGTTCATGATTATGGTAAGTTCAGCTTTTGTAGGTTCTGTTTTATGAGTAGGTTCAGGACCAGGGTTAGCTTTAGGGTTCCGATTCTGTTCAGGCTCACGGATTGGGTCAGATTTAGGTTTACAGTCAGGGTTAGGGACAGTGTTAAGGTCAAGGCCAGGGTCAGGTTTAAGTTTAAGGTCTGACATAGGCAATGTTCAGAGTTAGGGTTATGATCAGGCTCAGGGAGAGGGTCAGGTTTATTGTTAAAGTAGGGTTAGGGTTAGGGTTAGAGGTAGGTTGAGGGTTAGGGTTATACCGGTTTTGGGTCAGTGTCAGGGATAATGTTAGGGGTTAGTTTTAGGGTTTGGTTCAGCGTTAGGTTTCAGTTCAGGCCCGTTTTAGTGTCAGGGTCAGGGTTACGTTTAGGGTTAGAGTTAGGGTCAGGCTCCCATTCAGAGTCAGGTTTAGTGTTAGGGTAAGGGTCAGTGTCACTGTTAGGGTCACGCTCATGTTTATGTTCTTTTCCTGGGTCAGTTTCAGGGTGAATTCTAGGGCCAGTGTCAGGTTTACGGTCAAGATCAGGTATTGGTTTAAAGTCCACATTTGAGTCACGGACAGGGTTATATAGTGGTCATTGTTAGGGTCATGGTTAGGTTTAGGGTCAGGGCCAGGTTCAGGTTTAGGGTCACGGTCTGGTATAGGCATCGTTCAGGGGTAAGGTTATGATCATAGTCAGGTATAGGGTCAGTGTTATTGTTAAAGTTTAGAGTTAGTGTTAGGGTTAGTGTTACATTCACTGTTAGGGTTAGACCTGTTAGGGTCAGGGTCTGTTGTAGGGCTAGGGGTTAGTGTTAGGGTTAGGTTCAGAGATAGGTTTCGGGGGTGGGCCAATGTTAGTGTCTGAGTCAGGGTTACATTTAGGGTTTGAGTAGGGTTCAGTCTCACAGTCAGGGTCAGGTTTAGTGTTCAATTGATTGTCGGGGTCACTGTAAGGGTCAGGGTTAGGTTATCGTCATGGTCTGTGTCAGGGTCAGGGTGAAGTTTAGCGCCAGTGTCCGGTTTAGGGTCAGGTTCAGGTATTGGTTTAAAGTACACATTCGGGTCAGGGACAGGGTTATGTAGTGGTCAGGGTTAGTGTCAAGGTTAGGATTAGGTTCAGAGTCAGGGTCAGGTAAAGGTCATGGCCAGGGTCAGGTTGAGCGTCAGGCTTTGGTATAGGGTCAATGTTCGGTTCAGTGTCACAGTTAGGTTTTTGCGGTAGGGTTTGGGATTGGGGTTAGGGTTAGAGTTAGAAGTAGGGTTATGGTTAGGGTTAGGGATAGACAGAGTAAGGTCAGGGTTAGGGTTTGGTTTAGGTTAGAGATTAGTGTTAAGTTCAGGGTCAGCATGATGTGTAGGTTCAGTGTCCTTATTAGGGTCATGGTTAGAGTTACCATTAGGTTTAGGGTTAGGGTCAAGCACAGTGTCACGGTCAGGGGTAGGGTTAGTGTCCGGTTTAGGTCAGCATCCGGTTTAGGATTATGGTCAGGGTTAGTGTCCTGGTTAGGTTTGAGTCATGGTTACGGTAATGTCAGAGTTTGGTTTAGGTTCAGGGTCCACATCAGGTTCAGTGTCAGGCTTAGGTTTAGGTTTAGGGTTCAGGTCAGCATCACAGCCAGGGTCAGGTTCAGTGTCAGGGCTGGGTTTTGGTTTGGAGCAGGCTCACAGACAGTGTCAGGATCAGGGTTAGTGGTTACTGTTAGGGTTAGCCCCTCTTCTGGGTCATGGACCCATCACTTCATGGTCTCAGGATAAACCCTGGGCAGAAGGGTGTAGACCCTAACCCTGATCCCATTTAACCAGGTTTAATCTGGGGGTGTGAACATGACTTGCCGACCAGACAACTAACCCCTCATCAGCCTGATCCTTCTTGGGGCATCTCCACCCATGATGGCATGGCCATGTCCTATTTACACACAGACACTCAGACACCCAGAGGCACACACACACCCACACACACACACACACAAAGAGATATGCGGAGGAGACCTAGGGCTACACTAGTAGTTCATAAGGTGTGGGCCTCTCTGACTCTGAGCCCCCTGGTGTGACCTTTTGATTTTATTAGCCAAAGGGCCTGAGGCGTTGGGGAATCCTGATATGACCTGCCAGGGAGGGGACGTGTCTGACGGGCCAGCTCTCTTCTCCCTGCTTCCTCTTGGCTTCAGTACAGCAGAAGAACATGTTGCTTCCTTTAGGATGTGCATAGAAATGAGCTGGGCAACGCGCTTTTCTCTGTATTGGGGTGCCTGCATTCGTGGGTTCCAATTCCGTTGCGCTCTGTCATCTGGGGAGTGAGGTCACCACTGCCTGTGGGTTCCTTACCAAACTTCCTGCTGCATCAGAGCTCTCTGAGCCGCCGGTCCCCAAGCTGCTCAGGGCTCACAATCCACTCAATGCAGTGCCCCTCCAATGACACCCATACAGCCTCCCACCTGCCCCTAGGAGGCCTGGGAGCACCTGTTATCCCCGCTGGTGGGAACAGAGCTGGGATTAGACTACGTTAGTGTTAGGGTTATGGTTAAGAAATACTTAGGGTCAGGGTTAGGGTTAGGGTTAGGGTTAGCTTAGGGTTAAGAAATACTTAGGGTTAGGGTTAGGGTTAGACGTCGTTGGCGTTAGGGTTACTGGATGGCTTAGGGTAGGGGTCAGGGTTAGGTTTAGTTTCCTGGTTAGGTTTAGGGTCAGGCTCACAGTATGGTCAGGGTTAGCGTTACGGTCAGAGTCAGTGTCAGGGTCAGTGTTAGGATGACGGTTAGGTTTAGGGTCAGGTTCAGGGTTATGGTCAGATTTAGGGTCAGGTTCAAGTTTTGGTATGGTTGCAAGGTTCATGTCAGGTTCAGGGTTAGGTTTGGGACAGGTTTAGTGTCAGGTTAGGGTCAGGTTCATGATTATGGTAAGGTCAGCTTTTGTAGGTTCTGTTTCATAAGTAGGTTTAGGATCAGGTTTAGCTTTAGGTTTAGGATTCTGTTCAGGCTCACGGATTGGGTCAGATTTAGGTTTATAGTCAGGGTTATGGTCAGTGTTAATGTTAAGACCAGGGTCAGGTTTAAGTTTAGGGTTTGATATAGGCTAAGTTCAGAATTCGGGTTAAGATTTGGGTCAGGGAGAGGGTCAGGATTATTGTTAAGTGGGGTTAGGGTTAGGGTTAGAGGTAGGTTGAAGGTGATGTTTAGACCGGATTAGGGTCAGTGTCTGGGATAATGTTAGGGGTTAGGTTTAGGGATAGGTTCAGCATTAGGTTTCAGGTCAGGGCCCGTGTTAGTGTCCGGGTCAGGTTTACATTTAGGGTTAGAGTTAGGGTCAGGCTCCCATTCAGTGTCAGGTTTAGTGTTAGGGTCAGTGTTCGGGTCACTGTTAGGGTCAGGTTTAGGTTTATGGACTTTATCTGGGTCAGGGTCAGGGTGAAGTCTAGGGTCAGTGTCAGGTTTACGGTCAATATCAGGTATTGGTTTAAAGTCCAGATTCGGGTAAGGGACAGGCTTATATAGTGGTCATTTTTAGGGTCTAGGTTAGGTTTAGGGTCAAGGCCAGGGTCAGGATTAGGGTCTCAGTCTGGTATAGGCAAAGCTCAGGGCCCAGATTAGGATCAGCGTCTGGTATAGGCAAAGTTCGGTGTTAGGGTTATGATCTTAGTCAGGTATAGGGTCAGGGTTAATATTAAAGTTTAGGGTTAGTTTTACGTTTAGCGTTAGGTTGTCAGTTAGGGTTAGAACTTGTTAGGGTCAGGGTCCGTGGTAGGGCTAGGGGTTAGTGTTAGGGTTAGGTTCAGAGATAGGATTCAGGGGTGGGCCAATGTTAGTGTCTGAGTCAGGGTTATATTTAGGGTTTGAGTAGGGTTCAGTCCACAGTCAGGGTAAGGTTTAGTGTTCAATTGATTGTCGGGGTCACTGTAAGGGTCAGGGTTAGGTTATCGTCATGGTCTGGGTCAGGGTCAGGGTGAAGTTTAGCGCCAGTGTCCGGTTTAGGGTCAGGTTCAGGTATTGGTTTAAAGTCCACATTCGGGTCAGGGACAGGGTTATGTAGCGGTCAGGGTTAGTGTCAAGGGTAGGATTAGGGTCAGAGTCAGGGTCAGGTAAAGGTCAGGGCCAGGGTCAGGTTGAGGGTCAGGCTTTGGTATAGGGTCAATGTTCGGTTCAGTGTCACAGTTAGGTTTTGGCGGTAGGGTTTGGGATTGGGGTTAGGGTTAGAGTTAGAAGTAGGGTTATGGTTACGTTAGGGATACACAGAGGAGGTCAGGGTTAGGGTTTGGTTTAGGTTAAGGGTTAGTGTTAAGTTCAGGGTCAGCATGATGTGTAGGTTCAGGGTCTTTATTAGGGTCATGGTTAGAGTTACCATTAGGTTTAGGGTTAGGGTCAAGCACACTGTCACGGTCAGGGGTAGGGATAGTGTCCGGTTTAGGTCAGCATCAGGTTTAGGATTAGGGTCAGGGTCAGGGTCCTGGTTAGGTTTGAGTCATGGTTACGGTTATGTCAGTGTTAGGTTTTAGTTCAGGGAGCACATCAGGGTCAGTGTCAGTCTTAGGTTTAGGTTTAGGGTTCAGGTCAGCATCACAGCCAGGGTCAGGGTCAGGGTCAGGGTCAGGGTCAGGGCTGGGTTTGGGTTTGGGGCAGGCTCACAGTCAGTGTCAGGATCAGGGTTAGTGGTTACTGTTAGGGTTAGCCCCTCTTCTGGGTCATGGACCCATCCCTTCAGGGTCTCAGGATAATCCCTGGGCAGACGGTGAAGACCCTACACCTGATCCCACTTAACCAGCCTTAAATTGGGGTGTGAACATGACTTGCCCACCAGACATCTAACCCCTCATCAGCCTGATCCTGCTTGGGGCATCTCCACCCATGATGGCATGGCCAGGTCCTCTTTACACACAGACACACAGACACCCAGAGGCACACACACACACACACACACACACACACAAAGAGATATGCGGAGGAGACCTAGGGCTACACTGGTAGTTCATAAGGTGTGGGCCTCTCTGACTCTGAGCCCCCTGGTTTGACCTTTTGATTTTATTACCGAAAGGGCCTGAGGCATTGGGGAATCCTGATATGACCTGCCAGGGAGGGGACGTGTCTGACGGGCCAGCTCTCCTCTCCCTGCTTCCTCTTGGCATCAGTACAGCAGAAGAACATGTTGCTTCCATTAGGATGTGCCTAGAAATGAGCTGGGCAAGGGGGTTTTCTCTGTATTGGGTTGTTGGATACGTGGGTTCCAATTCCGTTGGGCTCTGTCATCTGGGAAGCGAGGTTACTACTGCCTGGCGGCTCCTTACCAAACTTCCTGCTGCACCACAGCTCCCTGAGCCGCTGGTCCCCAAGCTGCTCAGGGCTCACAATCCACTCAAAGCAGTGCCACTCCAATGACACCCATACAGCCTCCCACCTGCCCATAAGTGGCCTGGGTGCAGCTGTTATCCCCACTGGAATGAACAGAGCTTGGATTAGACTACGTTAGTGTTAGGGTTAGGGTTATGAAATACTTAGGTTCAGGGTTAGTGTTAGGGTTAGGGTTAGGTTAGCGTTACGGTCAGAGTCAGGGTCAGGGTCAGTGTTAGGGTGACGGTTAGGTTTAGGGTCAGGTTCAGGGTCATGGTCAGATTTAGGGTCAGGTTCCAATTTTGGTTTGGGGGCAAGGTTCATGTTAGAGTCAGGGTTAGGTTTGGGACAGGTTTAGTACAGGTTTAGGGTCTGGTCAGGGTTCGGTTCATGATTATGGTAAGTTCAGCTTTTGTAGGCTCTGTTTTATGAGTAGTTTCAGGATCAGGGTTAGCTTTAGGGTTCTGATTCTTTACAGGCTCACGGATTGGGTCTGATTTAGGTTCAGAGTCAGGGTTAGGGTCAGTGTTAAGGTCAAGGCCAGGGTCAGGTTTAAGATTTAGGTCTGACATAGGCAATGTTCAGAGTTAGGGTTATGATGAGGGTTAGGGAGAGGGTCAGGTTTATTGTTAAAGTAGGGTTAGGGTTAGGGTTAGACGTAGGTTCAGGTTTAGGGTTAGTCCGGGTTAGGGTCAGTGTCAGGGATCATGTTAGGGTTAGTTTTAGGGTTAGGTTCAGCGTTAGGTTTCAGGTCAGGGCCCGTGTTAGTGTCAGGGTCAGGGTTACGTTTAGGGTTAGAGTGAGGGTCAGGTTCCCATTCAGTGTCAGGGTTAGTGTTATGGTCAGGGTCAGCGTCACTGTTAGGGTCAGGCTCAGGTTTATGTTCTTTGCCTGGGTCAGGGTCAGGGTGAAGTCTAGGGCCAGTGTCAGGTTTACGGTCAAGATCAGGTATTGGTTTAAGGTCCACATTCGCGTCAGGGACAGGGTTATATCGTGGTCATTGTTAAGGTCATGGTTAGGTTTAGGGTCAGGGCCACGGTCAGATTTAGGGTCACGGTCTGGTATAGGCAACGTTCAGGGCTATGGTTATGATCATAGTCAGGTATAGAGTCACGCTTATTGTTAAAATTTAGAGTTAGTGTTAGGGTTAGCGTTACGTTGACTGTTAGGGTTAGACCTGTTCGGGTCAGGGTCCGTCGTAGGGTTAGGGGTTAGTGTTATGGTTAGGTTCAGCGATAGGATTCGGGGTACGGCCCGTGTTAGTGTCAGGGTCTGGGTTACATTTAGGGTTATAGTTAGGGTCAGGCTCACAGTCAGAGACAGGTTTAGTGTTCAGGTCAGGGTCGGGGTCACTATTAGGGTCAGGGTTATGTTTATCGTCATGGTCTGCGTCAGGTTCAGGGTGAAGTTAGCGCCAGGGTCAGGTTTAGAGTCAGGTTCAGTTATTGGTTTAAAGTCCACATTCGGGTCAAGGACAGGGTTAGGTAGTTGTCAGTGTTAGTGTCATGGTTAGGATTAGGGTTAGGTTCAGGGTCAGGGTCAGCTGAAAGTCAGGGCCAGGGTCAGGTTTAGGGTCAGGCTTTGGTATAGGGTCAATGTCACAGTTAGGTTTTGGCGGTAGGGTTTGGGATTGGGGTTAGGGTTAGAGTTAGAAATAGGGTTATGGTTAGGTTTAGGATTGACAGCGTAAGGTCAGGGTTAAGGTTTGGTTTAGGGTAGGGGTTATTGTTAGGGTCAGGGTCAGCGTTAGGTTTAGGTTCAGGTTCCTTTTAGGGTCATGGTTAGAGTTACCATTAGGTTTAGGGTTAGGGTCAGGATCACAATCACGATCAGGGTTAGGGTTAGGGTGAGAGTTAGGTCAGCATAAGGGTTAGGATTAGGGTCAGGGTCAGTGTCATGGTTAGGTTGAGTCATGGTTACGGTAATGTCAGAGTTAGGTTTAGGTTCAGGGAGCACATCAGGGTCAGTGTCAGCCTTAGGTTTAGGTTTATGGTTCAGGTCAGCATCAAAGCCATGGTCAGAGTCAGGGTCAGGGCTGGGTTTGGGTTTAGGGCAGTCTCACAGTCAGTGTCAGGATCAGGGTTAGTGGTTACTGTTAGGGTTAGCCCCTCTTCTGGGTCATGGACCCATCCCTTCAGGGTCTGAGGATAAACCCTGGGCAGAAGGGTGTAGACCCTATACCTGATCCCATTTAACCAGCCTTAAACTGGGGTGTGAACATGACTTGCCACCAGACATCTAACCCCTCATCAGCCTGATCCTGCCTGGGGCATCTCCACCCATGATGGCATGGCCAGGTCCTCTTTACACACAGACACACAGACACCCAGAGGCACACACACACACACACACACACACACTCACACGCACACACACACAAAGAGATATGCGGAGGAGACCTAGGGCTACACTGGTAGTTCATAAGGTGTGGGCCTCTCTGACTCTGAGCCCCCTGGTGTGACCTTTTGATTTTATTAGCCAAAGGGCCTGAGGCGTTGGGGAATCCTGATATGACCTGCCAGGGAGGGGACGTGTCTGAGGGGCCAGCTCTCTTCTCCCTGCTTCCTCTTGGCTTCAGTACAGCAGAAGAACTTGTTGCTTCCTTTAGGATGTGCCTAGAAATGAGCTGGGCAACGCGGTTTTCTCTGTATTGGGGTGCCTGGACACGTGGGTTCCAATTCCGTTGCGCTCTGTCTCCTGGGAAGGTAGGACACCATTGCCTGGGGGCTCCTTACCAAACTTCCTGCTGCACCAGAGCTCCCTGAGCCGCCGGTCCCCAAGCTGCTCAGGGCTCACATTCCACTCAATGCAGTGCCCCTCAAATGAAACCCATACAGCCTCCCACCTGCCCCTTGGAGGCCCGGATGCAGCTGTTATCCCCGCTGGAGGGAACAGAGCTGGGATTAGACTACGTTAGTGTTAGGGGTAGGGTTAAGAAATACTTAGGGTCAGGGTTAGGGTTAGGGGTAGGGTTAAGTTAGGGTTAAGAAATACTTAGGGTCAGGGCTAGGGTGAGACGTCATTGGCGTCAGGGTTAGTGGATGGCTTAGGGTAGGGGTCAGAGTTAGGGTTAGTTTCATGGTTAGGTTGAGGGTCAGGCTCACAGTAGGGTCAGGGTTAACGTTACGGTCAGAGTCAGGGACAGGGTCAGTGTTAGGTTGACGGTTAGGTTTATGTTCAGGTTCAGGGTCATGGTCAGTTTAGGGTCAGGTTCAAGTTTTGGTTTGGGGGCAATGTTCATGTCAGTGTCAGGGATAGGTTTGGGACAGGTTTAGTGTCAGTGTTCGGGTCAGGTTCATGATTATGGTAAGGTCAGCTTTTGTAGATTCTGTTTTATGAGTAGGTTCAGGATCAGGGTTAGCTTTAGGATTACGATTCTGTTCAGGCTCACGGATTGGGTCAGATTTAGGTTTACAGTCAGGGTTAGGGTCAGTGTTAAGGTCAAGGCCAGGGTCAGGTTTAAGTTTGGGTCTGATATAGGCAATATTCAGAGTTCGGGTTATGATTTGGGTCAGGGAGAGGGTCAGATTATTGTTACGTGGGGTTAGGCTTAGGGTTAGAGGTAGGTTGAAGGTGAGGGTTAGACTGGGTTAGGGTCAGTGTCAGGGATAACGTTAGGGGTTAGTTTTAGGGTTAGATTCAGCATTAAGTTTCGAGTCAGGGCCCGTGGTAGTGTCAGGGTCAGGGTTCCGTTTAGGTTTAGAGTTAGGGTCAGGCTCCCATTCAGTGTCAGGATTAGTGTTAGGGTCAGGGTCCGGGTCACTGTTAGGGTCATGGTTAGGTTTATGGACTTTATCTGGGTCAGGGTCAGGGTGAAGTCTAGGGCCAGTGTCAGGTTTACGGTCAATATCAGGTATTGGTTTAAAGTCCAGATTCGGGTAAGGGACAGGCTTTTATACTGGTCATTGTTAGGGTCATGGTTAGGTTTAGGGTCAGGGCCAGGGTCAGGTTTAGGGTCTCGGTCTGGTATAGGCAAAGCTCAGGGCCCGGATTAGGATCAGCGTCTGGTATAGGTAAAGATCAGGGTTAGGGTTATGATCTTAGTCAGGTATAGGGTCAGGGTTATTGTTAAAGTTTAGGGTTAGTTTTACGTTTAGCGTTAGGTTGACGGTTAGGGTTAGAACTTGTAAGTGTCAGGGTCCGTGGTAGGGCTAGGGGTTAGTGTTAGGGTTAGGTTCAGAGATAGGATTCGGGGGTTGGCCAATGTTAGTGTCCGGGTCAGGGTTACATTTAGGGTTTGAGTAGGGTTCAGTCTCACAGTCAGGGTCAGGTTTAGTGTTCAATTGATTGTCGGGGTCACTGTAAGGGTCAGGGTTAGGGTATCGTCATGGTCTGGGTCAGGGTCAGGGTGAAGTTTAGCGCCAGTGTCCGGTTTAGGGTCAGGTTCAGGTATTGGTTTAAAGTTCACATTCGGGTCAGGGACAGTGTTATGTAGTGGTCAGGGTTAGTGTCAGGTTAGGATTAGGGTCAGAGTCAGTGTCAGGTAAAGGTCAGGGCCAGGGTCAGGTTGAGGGTCAGGCTTTGGTTTAGGGTCAATGTTCGGTTCAGTTGTCACAGTTAGGTTTTGGCGGGTAGGGTTTGGGATTGGGGTTAGGGTTAGAGTTAGAAGTAGGGTTTATGGTTACGTTAGGGATAGACAGAGGTGGTC
>NW_025421355.1:0-25454 GCF_011764305.1 Mustela putorius furo
AAAATGCCAGCAAAATCATACATTTCTCCCCTGCCAATTTCCATCAACTCCCTTCTCCTCTCCATCATGAGAAGACTATGGAATCTGTGAAAAAACAATCTGAGGTTTTTTGAAGGGGGGGGGGGGAGGTTGGGGTAAACCAGGTGGTGGGTATTAGAGAGGCATGGATTACATGGAGCACCGGTGTGGTGCAAAAACAATGAATATGATCTTATGCTGAAAAGAAATTTGAAAAAAAGAAAAAAAAAAACCCACATCGCTACCAGATGATGTCTAAATTTCTAAATAAAAAGGAAAAGACTGGTAAAAAAAAAAAATCATATATTTCTGATAACAGGGGGGGGGGGACTCATCTTAAATCCAGAAGCAACGTTCCTATTTATAATAGTTGTAAAGGAAATGGGGGACTACTTTGCTAGCAGCAAAAAATCCATACCTAGATTCAGTTTTGTTTCAGAAAGGCAAAGGAGATATGGCTTAAAGAGTTATTACAAGGGAGCCATATTTGTGGGAAGCATTCTTCTCCAAGGAAGCAGAGAAACTATCCTTTTTGATGTACATCTTAGAAAGCTACATAAGATCAATTCAGTATACAAATCTCCTGCACTTTGATTTTCCAGAATAATATTTCTAAAGTCTGAAAGAAGAAAGTATTTTTATTAAAAACTGCCTTCTTGGTTGTTGAAGAGCTAACATACAGTTGTCATATTAGTTTCAGGTACAGAATTTAGTGATTCAGCAATTTCATTACAACACCCAGTGCTCATCACAACGAGTGTGCTCTTTAATCCCCATGATCTGTTTCATCCATTCTCCTACCCCACTTATCCTCTGTAATCAGTTTGTTCTCTATAGTTAAGAGTCTGTTTCTTAGTTTGCTTTTCTCTCTCTCTTTCTCTTCATCAAATGTAGGGAGGATCTTGAAGAACTTTGATTCTTGAAGGAGTGGGGATTTTCATATGGGAAGAAGAGTGCATGTTTACTTTGGCTTCCCCCCCCCCCCCCCGAGAATTTTTCAGCTCGCTCTGATGTGGTGCAGCAAAACAGATCCCAAACAGAAAGTGGTAGTTTTTTCAGGGATGAGGAAATAGATGTTGAAGTTTGGAACTCTCAGGGAGACTAATAATAAGAAGTAAGTGGTTAAAACCCCAGAGAGTAGAAAACCTCAGAGAATTAGGACCTTAATCTGCTTACAAATTCCCCCTAAGTAATTGAAACGAATTCTAGCTTCTTTTGGGCTGTATAAAACTCAAGAAATCTTAGTGGAAGTGTACAACTAGCAAAATGAGTATACTTTTACCAGCCACTTAGTGGCGGAGTGGTGAGAAAAATATTAGAGTTCAAGAAACTGGAAAGTTATAGGGACCTTGGTAAAAAGTTTGGGCCTTCTGTTTGAGATCCCTAAAGGAATATACCTTATATGTAGGGCCATGCCTTTGGATAAAGGGACCCAACCAAATGTATGTGGGCAAAAGTATAAACTTCTGAAAACACAATAGATGTTATAGGAACAAATAAAAAACACTTGATACTGCCATCCAAAAATAGCAACTATAATGGGTTAGTGTATTTCCTATTTTTTTTTATGTATGGTATTTTTACTCTGTTCCCTGCTATAAGTTAATTCTCCTTTATCTTTTTCCCTCCACTTTTATAAATATTACCTTGATGATATATCTCTTTTAGTGTCTTTTTTTTCCTCCTTAATTTTCTATGACTATTCTTGTTTCCATTCTTCCTCTTGGGCCCCCCCCCCCCCCTTTGTTATTCCTCTCAGAGTCCTCTTCCTGTTCCAAGCCTTTAAAAAATACTGTTAATTCATGAGCTTTATCTATACTCTAATCCTTTATGTGCAAAGTGTGCCTGTCTTTTCAGGTATAGTAAGGCAGATGGTTTGACTACAGTGTGTGGAAGTGAGGTCAGTAAAAGGAGAGGAGTCCAGAGTGGCAGCAGGTGATAAATATTACAAGGCCTTGTAGGCCTTATCAGGGGTGTTATCTTTTATTGGAATGAGCCAGGAAGCCACTTTCAGAAAGAGGAGGGGATGTGGTTAATTTTAAAAGTGTTATTCTAGGTTGCTTTGTTGAGACCAGAACTACAGTGGGGTGGTAAGGTCAGAAGCAGGGAGATTTGGGTAGAATATTATAGTAGTCCGTGGAAGACAAAACGGTAACTTGGATTCATGTATCCACTGGTGTGATGATAAGAAGTGGTAAGGGGTAGTATATATTTTGAAGTTAGGGCTGTGACAGGATTTGCTGAGCATGTAGAGGAAACAAGAGGAATTTAAAGATTTATTTATTTATCTGACAGACAGGGATCACAAGTAGGCAGCAGAGAGGCAGGCAGAAAAAGAGAGGAAGAAGCAGGCTCCCCGCTGAGCAGAGGAGCCTGATGCAGGGCTCAATCCCAGGATCCTGAGATCAATGACCTGAGCTGACGGCAGAGGCTTTAACCCACTGAGCCACCCAGGTGCCCTAACTAGAGGAACTTAAGATGACTGCAGGATTTTTTGTTTTTTAAATAACTATGAGGATATGGTTGCCATTCATTGAAAAGTGGAAGTTTGGGAAGGGATATATTTTGGGGAGGAAATAAAAGGATTCAGTTTTAGGATCAAACATGTTTAGGATCAACGTGTTAAATTTGAAATGACTCTTAATCAAGTGGAGATGTCACGTAAGCAGTTGACTACATAAATGTGGAGTTCTGGGGAAAGTTTTGGAGCTTCAGGCATAGATTTGGAAGTCATTAGCATTCAAATGACATATAAAGCTACAGGGCTGAATAAGAACAGAAAAGAAATTACTATAGATGAAGAAGTGAAGTGAAGACAGAATACTGGGGAACTTTAGTGTTTAAAGATAAGATGAGGAGGAAAATCAGTGAAAAGAATCTGAAAAGTTGTGGCCAGGGAGGTAGGTAATCAAACAGTAGTGTCTTGGAAACCAATCGAATAAACTATTTACAGGATACACTAATCAAATATATCTGGTATTGTTGAAGTTGAATAAGATTGAAGATCTTGTTAGGAACAGTGTAGAGTGGTAAGAGTGAAAGCCGGAATAAGAGATTTGAGAGAGAAAATGAAAAAAGAGGAAATAGAAAACAGTAATCTCAAGTTCTGGCCCTTAAACTGTAACTGAATGGCAGATGGCAACATACTTGGTTTGGGTATAATTTTTCTGCATAGTCCCTTTAAAAAAAAATTATCTGGAGCACTTGGGTGACTCTCAGTCGGTTAAGTGTCGCACTCTTGATTTCGGCTGGTTCAGGTCATGATTTTCAGGGTCTTGAGATGGAGCTCCACATTGGGCTCTTCACTGAGTGGGCAGTGTGGTTGAGAGATTCTCACTCTCTGCCCCTCCCACTGCTCTCTCTCTCTTTCTCAACTAAATAAATCTTCAAAAAAATCATCTGATTGGAAATAGGTTAGTTAGAGAAAGACAAATACCATATGATTTCACTCATGTACAATTTATGAAACAAAACAGATAAACATAAGGGAAGGGAAGGAAAAATAAAATAAGATAAAAACAGAGAGGGAAGCAAAACCATAAGAGACTCAACTTTAGAGAACAAACAGGGTTGCCCATTATTTGGGGATGGGCTAAATGGGTGATGGGCATTAAGGAGGGCACTTTCTGTGATGAGCACTGGGTGTTATATCTAAGTGCCAAATAACTAAATTCTACTCCTGAAACCAATACTATACTATACTAACCTGAATTTAAATTTTTTAAAAAAAATTGTCATCTTCTTATCTAGTTTTTTATTTTGAAAAATTCCAAATCTATAGGTTACAAGAATAATGTAAGTAGCACATATCCATTCCCCTAGATTACCAGTTACCAATATTTTGCCATATTGAGCTCACTTTTTTCTCTCAGCCCTGCTTTTAACATGAAAGTAAGTTTTATACATTCTGAGACTTGACTGTTAAATATTTGAGTATGTGTCTTCTAAGAAAAATAGACATTCTTTAACATAATCACAGTATAATTATTATACTCAAGAAATTAAACATGATACAAATAGTGCTTACAAAATATCTAATTCATATTCAGATATCCCTAATTTTCCTAAGAATGTCCTTTACAGCTGTTTTTGTCTGTTTGCTTTTTTTTGGTGAGGGTATGACTGGTATAGGATCCAGTCAAGAATTAAGTATTGTTAGGCTTCCAGTTACAGATTGGATAAGTTGTGGGGAATAAAGATACAGCATAAAGAATGTAGTCAATGATAATGTAAAAGTCTTGTTTGGTGACAAAACTTCTGGTGAGCACAGCATGGTGTATAGAAATGTTGAATCACTGTGTTGTGCACCTGAAAGTAATGTAACATTCTGTGTCAACTATACTCAAAAAAAATTTTTTTTTTTTAGAAAAGATTCATTATTGGTACAGAAATGCAACAGATTTCTGTACATTGATTTTGTGTCCTGCAACTTGACTGAATTCTTGTATCAGTTCAAGCAGGTTTTTTTGGTGGAGTCTTTTGGGTTCTCTCCGTCAAGTCATCTGCAAAGAATGAAAGTTTGACTTCTTCCTTGCCAGTGTGGATGCATTTTATTTCTTTTTGTTGTCCAATTGATGGCTAGGACTTCTGGTACTATGTTCAATAACAGCAGTGAGACTGGACATCACTTTCCTGTTACCAACCTTAGGGGAAAAGCTCTCAGTTTTTCCCCATTGAGGATGAAATTAGCTGTGGGTTTTTCATGTATGGCCTTCATTATATTGAGGTATGTCCCTCTAAACCTATTTTGTTGAGGGGCTTTTTCATGAATGTACACTGTACTTTGTCAAATGCTTTTTCTGCATCTATTGAGATCATATGGTTCTTATCCTTTCTTTTATTAATGTGGTATATGACCTTGATTGATTTGCAAATATTGAACCACCTTGCAACCCAGGAATAAATCCCACTTGATCATGGTGAGTGATTCTTTATTGTACTGTTGAACTCTATTTGCTAGTATTTTTTGTTGAGAATTTTTACATCCATGTTTATCAGGGATGTTGGTCTCTAGTTGTCTTTTTTAGTGGGCTCTTTGGTTTTGGAATCAGGGTAATACTGGCCTCATGGAATGAGTTTGGAAGTTTTCCTTCCATTTCTATTTTTTGAAACAATTTCAGAAGAATAGGTATTAATTCTTTCTAAGGAATAAAACAGAGGGTCATAGGGACAGGGAGGGAAAACTGAATGGGAAGAAATCAGAGAGGGGGACAAACCATGAGAGACTCTTGACTTCTGGAAACAGAGGGTTACGGAAAGGGAGGTGGGTGTCAGGAAAGGGTAGCAGGGTGCTGGGCATTAAGGAGGGCATATGATGTGATGAGCACTGAATGTTATACACAATTAATGAGTCCTTGAATGTTACATCAAAAACTTAATGTCTTAGCAATCTACAAGAACAAAGCATTTCTATCAATAATTTAGCTTCCAGAAGGAAATGTAGATACAATTAAATGTCCTTATAACCTATAGCCCATTGACAGATACTTGAAGGGGGAAGAGTATAATTTTCCTCTAGGAAGCTCTCAACTATCTTCATGTTAATGCCTTGCTAGAAGGAAAAACAACCTTAATTTGACAATGGCAAGGCCTCTGGTATCCTGTGAGCCTTTAACATGAAAATCATTTTGAAAACCTCCCTTTTTCTTACCTTCCCCACTTCCTCATAATATATAGTCAGCACCCGTCACAACCTTGTTGCAGCAGCTCTTTCTGCCCATGGGTCCTGTCCCCGTCTTTAATAAACCACTGTTTTGCACCAAATGAACAAACAGATAAAAAACTAATGATGTATTATCTGTTAGCTAATTGAATTTAAATTTAAAAAAAGGGAAAAAAGAGAGTAAGTGATTATAAAGTTTCAGTGTAAATGGGTTCTGTTACTAAGTGGAAATTGACAGTTGTGCTGGTTCCTTAAGAAATTGTCTTCTGGGTATAGAATTCACTTTTGTTACATAATATTTTTTAAAGATTTTTTTTTAATTTTCAGCATAACAGTATTCATTATTTTTTCACCACACCCAGTGCTCCGTGCAAACCATGCTCTCTCTAATACCCACCTCCCACCTCTAATCCCCCACCCCTCCCCCCTTCAAACCCCTCAGATTGTTTTTCAGAATCCATAGTCTCTCATGGTTCATCTCCCCTTCCAATTTCCCCCAACATAATTGTTTCTTGAACAATTTAGGAGAGGATACTTAGGATAAGATTATTAATAAATAGGAGGGAGGAGTCAAGATGGCGGAGAAGTAGCAAGCTGAGACTGCTTCAGCTAGCCGGAGATCAGCTAGATAGCTTATCTAAAGATTGCAAACACCTGAAAATCCATCGGCAGATCGAAGAGAAGAAGAACAGCAATTCTGGAAACAGAAAATCAGCCACTTTCTGAAAGGTAGGACCGGCGGAGAAGTGAATCCAAAGCGACGGGAAGATAGACCCCGGGGGGAGGGGCCGGCTCCCGGCAAGCGGCGGAGCAACCGCGCACAAAATCAGGACTTTTAAAAGTCTGTTCCGCTGAGGGACATCGCTCCAGAGGCTAAACCGGGGCGAAGCCCACGCGGGGTCAGCGTGGCCTCAGGTCCCGCAGGGTCACAGAAGGATCGGGGGTGTCTGAGTGTCGCAGAGCTTGCGGGTATTGGAACGGGAAAGCCGGCTACAGAGACAGAGCCGACAGTAATCTCGCAGCTCCGTGTTACCTTGAACCGGTCGCAGGCTCGGTGAGCTCGGAGCGCGGCCGGAGGTCAGGCAGACGGGAGTAACTGGGCGCTGTTCTCTGAGGGCGCACTGAGGAGTGGGGCCCTGGGCTCTCGGCTCCTCCGGGCCGGAGACCAGGAGGCCGCCATTTGTATTCCCGTCCTCTGGAACTCTACGGAAAGCGCTCAGGGAACAAAAGCTCCTGAAAGCAAACCCGAGCGGATTACTCACCCCGGCCCCGGGTAAGGGCGGTGTAATTCCGCCTGGGGCAAAGACACTTGAGAATCACTACAACAGGCCCCTCCCCCAGAAGATCAACAAGAAATCCAGCCGAGACCAAGTTCACCTACCAAGGAGTGCGGTTTCAATACCAAGGAGAGCAGCAGAATTCCAGAGGAGGAGAAAGCCAAGCACGGAACTCATGGCTTTTTTCCTGTGATTTTTTTTTAGTCTTGCAGTTAATTTAATTTTTTCTTTTTTTTTTTTTTTTTTTTTTTTTTTCTCGCCTTCGGGTAAAATTTTTTTTTTTTTTTTTTAACTGTTACCTTTTTTCTTTTTTAACGATTTTTTACTAGTTTATCTATATATATATATATATTTTTTTTTACATTTTTCTTAGGTGTTTCTTTTTTTAAAAATTCTTTTCTTTTCTTTTTTTTTTTTTTTTTTTTTTTTTTTTTTTTTTTTTTTTTTTTTTTTTTTCTCTCTTCCTTTTTGAACCTCTTTTTATCCCCTTTCTCCCCCCCCACTCACGATTTTGGATCTCTTCTAATTTGGTTAAAGCATATTTTTCCTGGGGTTGTTGCCACCCTTTTAGTATTTTACTTGCCCCTTCATTTACTCTTATCTGGACAAAATGACAAGACGTAAAAATTCAACACAAAAAAAAGAACAAGAGGCAGTACCGAAGGCTAGGGACCTAATCAATACAGACATCGGTAATATGTCAGATCTAGAGTTCAGAATGACAATTCTCAAGGTTCTAGCCGGGCTCGAAAAAGGCATGGAAGATATTAGAGAAACCCTCTCGAGAGATATAAAAGCCCTTTCTGGAGAAATAAAAGAACTAAAATCTAACCAAGTTGAAATCAAAAAAGCTATTAATGAGGTGCAATCAAAAATGGAGGCTCTCACTGCTAGGATAAATGAGGCAGAAGAAAGAATTAGTGATATAGAAGACCAAATGACAGAGAATAAAGAAGCTGATCAAAAGAGGGACAAACAGCTACTGGACCACGAGGGGAGAATTCGAGAGATAAGTGACACCATAAGACGAAAACAACATTAGAATAATTGGGATTCCAGAAGATTCCAGAAGAAGAAGAGAGTGAGAGGGGAGCAGAAGGTATACTGGAGAGAATTATTGGGGAGAATTTCCCCAATATGGGCAAAGGGAACGAGCATCAAAATTCAGGAGGTTCAGAGAATGCCCCTCAAAATCAATAAGAATAGGGCCCACACCCCGTCACCTAATAGTAAAATTTACAAGTCTCAATGACAAAGAGAAAATCCTGAAAGCAGCCCGGGAAAAGAAGTCTGTAACATACAATGGTAAAAATATTAGATTGGCAGCTGACTTATCCACAGAGACCTGGCAGGCCAGAAAGAGCTGGCATGATATTTTCAGAGCACTAAACGAGAAAAACATGCAGCCAAGAATACTATATCCAGCTAGGCTATCATTGAAAATAGAAGGAGAGATTAAAAGCTTCCAGGACAAACAACAACTGAAAGAATTTGCAAATACCAAACCAGCTCTACAGGAAATCTTGAAAGGGGTCCTCTAAGCAAAGAGAGAGCCTACAAGTGGTAGATCAGAAAGGAACAGAGACCATATACAGTAACAGTCACCTTACAGGCAATACAATGGCACTAAATTCATATCTCTCAATAGTTACCCTGAATGTGAATGGGCTAAAATGCCCCTGTCAAAAGACACAGGGTATCAGAATGGATAAAAAAACAAAAAACCCATCTATATGTTGCCTCCAAGAAACACATTTTAAGCCCGAAGACACCTCCAGATTTAAAGTGAGGGGGTGGAAAAGAATTTACCATGCTAATGGACATCAGAAGAAAGCAGGAGTGGCAATCCTTATATCAGATCAATTAGATTTTAAGCAAAAGACTATAATAAGAGATGAGGAAGGACACTATATCATACTCAAAGGGTCTGTCCAACAAGAAGATTTAACAATTTTAAATATCTATGCCCCCAATGTGGGAGCAGCCAACTATATAAACCAATTAATAACAAAATCAAAGAAACACATCAACAATAATACAATGATAGTAGGGGACTTTAACACTCCCCTCACTGAAATGGACAGGTCATCCAAGCAAAAGATCAGCAAGGAAATAAAGGCCTTAAATGACACACACTGGACCAGATGGACATCACAGATATATTCAGAATATTTCATCCCAAAGCAACAGAATACACATTCTTCTCTAGTGCACATGGAACATTCTCCAGAATAGATCACATCCTCGGTCCTAAATCAGGACTCAACCGGTATCAAAAGATTGGGATCATTCCCTGCATATTTTCAGACCACAATGCTCTAAAGCTAGAACTCAACCACAAAAGGAAGTTTGGAAAGAACCCAAATACATGGAGACTAAACAGTATCCTTCTAAAGAATGAATGGGTCAACCGGGAAATTAAAGAAGAATTGAAAAAAATCATGGAAACAAATGATAATGAAAATACAACGGTTCAAAATCTGTGGGACACAACAAAGGCAGTCCTGAGAGGAAAATATATAGCGGTACAAGCCTTTCTCAAGAAACAAGAAAGGTCTCAGGTACACAACCTAACCCTACACCTAAAGGAGCTGGAGAAAGAACAAGAAAGAAACCCTAAGCCCAGCAGGAGAAGAGAAATCATAAAGATCAGAGCAGAAATCAATGAAATAGAAACCAAAAAAACAATAGAAACAAATCAACGAAACTAGGAGCTGGTTCTTTGAAAGAATTAATAAAATTGATAAACCCCTGGCCCGACTTATCAAAAAGAAAAGAGAAAGGACCCAAATAAATAAAATCATGAATGAAAGAGGAGAGATCACAACTAACACCAAAGAAATACAAACTATTATAAGAACATACTATGAGCAACTCTACGGCAATAAATTTGACAATCTGGAAGAAATGGATGCATTCCTAGAAACATATAAACTACCACAACTGAACCAGGAAGAAATAGAAAGCCTGAACAGACCCATAACCAGTAAGGAGATTGAAACAGTCATTAAAAATCTCCAAACAAACAAAAGCCCAGGGCCAGACGGCTTCCCGGGGAAATTCTACCAAACATTTAAAGAAGAACTAATTCCTATTCTCCTGAAACTGTTCCAAAAAATAGAAATGGAAGGAAAACTTCCAAACTCATTTTATGAGGCCAGCATCACCTTGATCCCAAAACCAGACAAGGATCCCACCAAAAAAGAGAGCTATAGACCGATATCCTTGATGAACACAGATGCGAAAATACTCAACAAAATACTAGCCAATAGGATTCAACAGTACATTAAAAAGATTATTCACCACGACCAAGTGGGATTTATTCCAGGGCTGCAAGGTTGGTTCAACATCCGCAAATCAGTCAATGTGATACAACACATCAATAAAAGAAAGAACAAGAACCATATGATACTCTCAATAGATGCTGAAAAAGCATTTGACAAAGTACAACATCCCTTCCTGATCAAAACTCTTCAAAGTGTAGGGATAGAGGGCACATACCTCAATATCATCAAAGCCATCTATGAAAAACCCACCGCAAATATCATTCTCAATGGAGAAAAACTGAAAGCTTTTCCGCTAAGGTCAGGAACACGGCAGGGATGTCCATTATCACCACTGCTATTCAACATCGTACTAGAGGTCCTAGCCTCAGCAATCAGACAACAAAAGGAAATTAAAGGCATCCAAATCGGCAAAGAAGAAGTCAAATTATCACTCTTCGCAGATGATATGATACTATATGTGGAAAACCCAAAAGACTGCACTCCAAAACTGCTAGAACTTATACAGGAATTCAGTAAAGTGTCAGGATATAAAATCAATGCACAGAAATCAGTTGCATTTCTCTACACCAACAGCAAGACAGAAGAAAGAGATATTAAGGAGTCAATCCCATTTACAATTGCATCCAAAACCATAAGATACCTAGGAATAAACCTAACCAAAGAGACACAGAATCTATACTCAGAAAACTATAAAGTACTCATGAAAGAAATTGAGGAAGACACAAAGAAATGGAAAAATGTTCCATGCTCCTGGATTGGAAGAATAAATATTGTGAAAATGTCTATGCTACCTAAAGCAATCTACACATTTAATGCAATTCCTATCAAAGTACCATCCATCTTTTTCAAAGAAATGGAACAAATAATTCTAAAATTTATATGGAACCAGAAAAGACCTCGAATAGCCAAAGGGATATTGAAAAAGAAAGCCAACGTTGGTGGCATCACAATTCCGGACTTCAAGCTCTATTACAAAGCTGTCATCATCAAGACAGCATGGTACTGGCACAAAAACAGACACATAGATCAATGGAACAGAATAGAGAGCCCAGAAATAGACCCTCAAATCTATGGTCAACTAATCTTCGACAAAGCAGGAAAGAATGTCCAATGGAAAAAAGACAGCCTTTTCAATAAATGGTGCTGGGAAAATTGGACAGCCACATGCAGAAAAATGAAATTGGACCATTTCCTTACACCACACACAAAAATAGACTCAAAATGGATGAAGGACCTCAATGTACGAAAGGAATCCATCAAAATCCTTGAGGAGAACACGGGCAGCAACCTCTTCGACCTCTGCCGCAGCAACATCTTCCTAGGAACAACGCAAAAGGCAAGGGAAGCAAGGGAAAAAATGAACTACTGGGATTTCATCAAGATCAAAAGCTTTTGCACAGCAAAGGAAACAGTTAACAAAATCAAAAGACAACTGACAGAATGGGAGAAGATATTTGCAAACGACATATCAGATAAAGGACTAGTGTCCAGAATCTATAAAGAACTTAGCAAACTCAACACCCAAAGAACAAATAATCCAATCAAGAAATGGGCAGAAGACATGAACAGACATTTCTGCAAAGAAGACATCCAGATGGCCAACAGACACATGAAAAAGTGCTCCATATCACTCGGCATCAGGGAAATACAAATCAAAACCACAATGAGATATCACCTCACACCAGTCAGAATGGCTAAAATCAACAAGTCAGGAAATGACAGATGCTGGCGAGGATGCGGAGAAGGGGAACCCTCCTACACTGTTGGTGGGAATGCAAGCTGGTGCAGCCACTCTGGAAAACAGCATGGAGGTTCCTCAAAATGTTGAAAATAGAACTGCCCTATGACCCAGCAATTGCACTATTGGGTATTTACCCTAAAGATACAAATGTAGTGATCCAAGGGACACAGATGTGGTATATATACACAATGGAATACTATGCAGCCATCAAAAGAAATGAAATCTTGCCATTTGCAACAACATGGATGGAACTAGAGCGTATCATGCTTAGCGAAATAAGTCAAGCAGAGAAAGACAACTATCATATGATCTCCCTGATATGAGGAAGTGGTGATGCAACATGGAGGCTTAAGTGGGTAGAAGAAGAATAAATGAAACAAGATGGGATTGGGAGGGAGACAAACCATAAGTGACTCTTAATCTCACAAAACAAACTGAGGGTTGCCGGGGGGAGGGGGTTTGGGAGAAGGGGGTGGGATTATGGACATTGGGGAGGGTATGTGATTTGGTGAGTGCTGTGAAGTGTGTAAACCTGGTGATTCACAGACCTGTACCCCTGGGGATAAAAATATATGTTTATAAAAATAAAAAATTATAAAAAAAAAAAAAAAAAAAAAAGATTATTAATAAATAAAGCACACATTTTCCATACACACACACACACACACACACACACACACACGTTTAATTGAATCCCCTGTGAAGCCATCTGGCCCTGGACTTCTGTTTCTTGGGAGATTTTTGATTGTTGATTCAATTTCTTTGCTGGTTATTGGTCTGTTCAAGTTTTGGTGATTTATATGTTTCTGGGGATTTATCCATTACTTCCAGGGTGTCCGATTTGTTGGCATGTAATATTTCATAACATTTTCTTGTAATTGTATTTCTGTGGTGTTGGTTGTGATTTCTCCTCTCTCACATGTGATTTTTATTTATTAAGGTCCTTTCTCTTTTTGATAAGTCTGTTCTTTTTTCCTTTTATGACATTTTCATTGTTGAAGTGCCCAGGTACTTGTTTTGCAAAATGTCCCTCAATTTGTATTTGTCTAAATGTTTTCTCCTGGTTAGATTCAAGATTTTGGATTGGAATACTACATGGGTTGTGTTGTGAATTAAAACACTCATATTTCTTCTGCATGTTGTCCCAGGGCTTGATAAGATTAGAAAGACTGGGACTTGGGGTTCTACCTTAGTAAATATTAGGCAGGAGCAAGGGCTTCTCAATCAGAGAACATGCATTGTGCTTCTGTCATGTGCCTTCTTAATTGTATTCTGCCATACCTATGAGAAAGATGACCCTGTGCTCTTGATGCTTCGTAAGGTATATCATCTGCTTCTTGGAAAACTTGTCACATTTGTGCTGAAGTACTTTTTGTTTTTTGTTTGGTTGACAGGACATGAAATTACCTGATGAGGCTATCAGTGAAAAATTTCTTAAGGGAGCTTTTGTATTTTTCATATTTTTCAGTTAGCTTTTAAAATTTTTCTTGACATCTGGGTTTTCTCCTAAAATGGTTAAAGTATAGTCATCACTCTTTGTAAAGTTTCACTGAAAAAATATACAATTGTAATAAATTTGAAGATTTCAGGGCTGTTAAGAAAAAAGACATGACTATGAAATGTAAGGAACACATTATGAGATTTATTTAGGTAGAGCTTTGAGAGGTTAAGGTAAGTCCCTCACAGCTGGAGACCTCCCAGAGACAGCAGTGCAGAGTCATCCCTATAACAGGAAGAGGGCACAGGAACCCCTGGGATAGAAGGAATTTGTGTGTCTAGATTATGTTACTCATCTGACCTCAATTTTTTTTATGTTCAGTTTGCCAGTTATCATTAGTTTTTGATGAAGTGTTCAACGATTCATTAGTTGCTTATAACACCCAGTGCTCATCACCACGCATGTCCTCCTTAGTACCCATCACCTGGTTAGCCCATTCCCCCAACCCCCCTCTCTTCTGTAACCCTTAGTTTTTTACCCAGGGTCCTGAGTTTCTCATGGTTTTTCTCCCTCTGTGATTTCTTCCCATTCAGTTTTCCTTCCCTGTCCCTGTGCACTATTCCTTTTATTCCGCATATGAGTAAAACTGTATGATAATTGTCTTTCTCCGCTTGACTTATTTTACTTAGTTTAATTATGCTAAGTAAAATAATTATTTACTTAGCATAATTAAGGTAAGTGAGATTATATCACTCATCCGAAAGATGAGAAATCTCTGGGTCAGAGAGCATTATAGTACAACAGCAATTTATGGTCTTTTTTAGTACTGGGCTTTGTCTAGCCTGTGGGTAGCAGGTACTGAGTGCAGCTTCATTAATAATGTAAAATGACAACTCTAAATGGCTAAAAATAAGCTTCTTTAGGTTATACTAAAAGCAGTTGGATGTATAAAATTTTGGCACTGGTGGGCTCTGAGTTAATGGTGCTCCCTTACTCGGAAGAAGTAAATAGCGTAAGGCCCAATATATAGGAGGTCACTTCCGCACATTTATGTAATAACATCATTACATTATGAAACACTTATAAGTATTTTTCATTTTTAAATTGTGGGAAATTAGTGTCATGATTTAAACTAGGAATAGCCAGCTTATGTAATTTTAGGAGCTGTCAGTTTTACTGGTCACTAACTAAATTTCAGTTTAATTGAAAAATAATTGGGTGATGGGCATTAAGGAGGGCACTTGATGTAATGAGCACTGGGTGTTATATGCAACTAATGAATTACTAAATTCTACCTCTGAAACCAATAAAACAGAAAGGAAAAAAGAAAAATGTGTCTAGGTTCAAATTATAATGGACTAAATTTATTTTAAGAGGGTGACACCAAGTATTACAGATACGTCAGTGATACACTCCTCGTATGTTCTGTTCCAGGAATTATTTGCATTTTATTATTTTTGGGATATTGCCTCTCTGCTCTGGTTTAAGGAGTCTGGTTTCAAAGTGGAGTGAGTGTGTGTGAGAGGATATACATAGGCGCATACATGTGCACTGTAAGAAACCCATGAGAACAGCATCAACTTAAGTACTAGTTAATGTGTAACATTTCTTTTCTCTGGCACTTTTGTTTCTTTGTTTGTTTTTTCTTTCTTCCCCAAAGATTTTATTTATTTACTTCAGAGAGAGGGAGCACAAGTACAAGCAGGGGGGTGGCAGGCAGAGGAAAGGGAGAAGCAGACTCCCCGCTGAGCAGGGAGCCAGATGTGGGGCTCTGTCCCAGGACCCTGAGATCATGACCTGAGCCAAAAGCAGATATTTAACTAAGTCACCCAGGTGTCCCCTCTCTGGCACTTTTATTTTTATTTGTATATTTGCTAAAATAACTTCTGCCTTCATTGGAGAGGAAATTCAAAAGTGATTTTTTTTATATAGCTGTCCAGTTTTTCCCAGCACCATTTATTGAAGAGACTGTGTTTTTTTTTCCACTGTATATTTTTTCCTGGTTTGTCAATGATTATTTGACCATAGAGTTGAGGGTCCATATCTGGGGGTCTCTACTCTGTTCCACTGGTCTATGTGTCTGTTTTTTATGCCAGTACCATGCTGTCTTGGTGATCACAGCTTTGTGGTAAAGCTTGAAATCAGGTAACGTGATGCCCCCAGTTGTATTTTTCTTTTTCAACATTTCCTTAGCGATTCAGAGTCTCCTCTGATTCCATACACATTTTTAGATTATTTGCTCCAGCTCTTTGAAAAATACTGGTGGAATTTGGATCAGAATGGCATTAAAAGCATAGATTGCTCTAGGCAGTATATTCATTTTAACAATGTTTATTCTTCCAATCCAAGAGCATGGAATGGTCTTCCATCATTTTGTGTCTTCTTCAATTCAATTTCTTTCATGAGTGTACTGTAGTCTACCTCTTTGGTTAGGTTTATTCCCAGGTATCTGATGGTTCTTGGTGCTATAGTAAGTGGAATCGATTCTCTAATTTCCCTTTCTGTATTTTCATTATTAGTGTATAAGAAAGCCACTAATTTCTGCACATTGACTTTGTATCCTGCCACGTTGCTGAATTGCTGTATGAGTTCTAGTAGTTTGGGAGTGGAGTCTTTTGGGTTTTCCATATAAAGAATCATGTCATCTGCAAAGAGAGAGAGTTTGACTTCTTTATTGCCAATTTGGATACATTTTATTTCTCTTTGTTGTCTGATTGCTGTTGCTAGGACTTCTAATACTGTGTTGAACAAGAGTAGTAAAAGTGGGCATCCTTGTCTTGTTCCTGATCTCAGTGGGAAGGCTGCAAGCTTTGTCCCATTGAGGATGATATTTGCTGTGGGTCTTTCATAGATAGATTAGATGAGGTTCAGGAATGTTCCCTCTATCCCTATACTTTGAAGCATTTCAATCAGGAACGGATGCTGGATTTTGTCAAATGCTTTTTTTTTTTTTTTTCTGCATCAATTGAGAGGACCATGTGGTTCTTCTCTCTTCTCTTTAATTTATTCTATCACGTTGATTGATTTGCAAATGTTGAACCATCCTTGTAGCCCAGGAATGAATCCCACCTGGTCATGGTAGATAATCTTTTAAATGTGCTGTTGGATCCTGTTTGCTAGGATCTTGCTAAGAATCTTAGCATCCATATTCATCAGTGATATTGGTCTGAAATTCTCCATTCTGGTAGGATCTTTGCCTGGTTTGGGGATCAGGGTAATGCTGGCTTCATAGAGAGTTTGGGTTTTTCTTCTGCTTCAACTTTTTGAAACAGCTTCAGGAGAAAAGGTGTTATTTCCTCTTTGAAAGTTTGGTAGAATTCACCAGGGAATCCATCAGATCCTGGGCTCTTGTTTTTTTGGGAGGTTTTTGATCACTGCTTCAATCTCGTTACTAGATATTGGTCTATTCAGGTTGTTGATTTCTTCCTGGTTCAATTTTGGGAGTTTATAGTTTTCCAAGAATGCATCCATTTCATCTAGGTTGCTTAGCTTATTGGCATATAACTGTTGATAATAACTTCTGATGATTGTTTCTACTTCCTTGGTGTTTGTTGTGATCTCTCCCTTTTGATTCATAATTTTATTAATTTGGGCTTTCTCTCTTTTCTTTTGGATTATTGTGGCCAGTGGTTTATCGATCTTCTTGATTCTTTCAAAAAACCCTCTTCTAGTTTCATTGATATGTTCTACCGTATCTCTGGTTTCTACCTCATTGATCTCAGCTCTAATCTTGATTATTTCCCTTCTTATGTGTGGAGTTGGTTTGATTTGTTGTTGATTCTCCAGTTCTTTAAGGTGTAGAGACAGCGGCTGTGTTCTGGATTTTTTAGTTTTTTTGAGGGAGGCTTGGATGGCTATGTATTTTCCCTTAGGACTGCCTTTGCTGTATCCCATAGGTTTTGGACCAAAGTGTCTTCATTCTCATTGGTTTCCATGAATTGTTTCAGTTCTTCCTTGATCTCCTGGTTGATCCAAGCATTCTTAAGCAAGGTGGTCTTTAGCTTCCAGTTGTTTGAGTTCCTTTGGAGCTTTTCCTTGTGATTGAGCTCCAGTTTCAAAGCATTGTGATCTGAGAATATGCAGGGAATAATCTCAGTCTTTTGGTTTCGGTTGAGTCCTGATTTGTGACCTAGTATGTGGTTTATTCTTGAGAAGGATCCATTTGCACTTGAGAAGAATGAGTATTCTGTTTTTTTTTTTAAAGATTTTATTTATTTATTTGACAGAGAGAGATCACAAGTAGGCAGAGAGGCAGGCAGAGAGAGAGAGAGGAGGAAACAAGCTCCCTGCTGAGCAGAGAGCCCGATGCGGGACTCGATCCCAGGACCCTGAGATCATGACCTGAGCCGAAGGCAGCGGCTTAACCCACTGAGCCACCCAGGCGCCCAGTATTCTGTTGTTTTAGGGTGGAATGTTCTGTATATATCTATGAGGTCCATATGGTCCAATGTGTCAACAAAACAAAGAGGCAACCCACGGAATGGGAGAAGATATTTGCAAATGACAGTACAGACAAAAGGTTTATATTCAAGATATATAAGGAAACTCCTCAAACTCAACACACACAAAACAGACAATCATATCAAAAAATGGGCAGAAGATATGAATAGACACTTCTCCAATGAAGACATACAAATGGCTGTCAGATACATGAAAAAATGTTCATCATCACTAGCCCTCAGGGAGATTCAAATTAAAGCCACATTGAGATACCACCTTACACAAGTTAGAATGGCCAAAATTAGCAAGACAGGAAACAACATGTGTTGGAGGGGATGTGGAGAAAGGGGAACCCTCTTCCACTGTTGGTGGGAATGCAAGTTGGTGCAGCGTCTTTGTAGAACAGTGTGGAGATTCCTCAAGAAAATTAAAAATAGAGCTTCCCCTATGACGCTGCCATTACACTCCTGGGTATTTACCCCAAAGATACAGATGTAGTGAAAAGAAGGGCCATCTGTACCTCAATGTTTATAGCAGCAATGGCCATGGTTGCCAAACTGTGTAAAGAACCAAAATGCCTTACAACAGATGAATGGGTAAGGAAAATGTGGTCCATATACACTATGGAGTATTATACCTCCATCAGAAAAGGATGAATACCCAACTTTTGTAGCAACATGGACGGGACTGAAAGAGATTATGCTGAGTGAAATAAGTCAAGCAGAGAGAGTCAATTATCATATGGTTTCACTTATTTGTGGAGCATAACAAATAGCATGGAGGACATGGGGAATTAGAGAGGAGAAGGGAGTTGGGATAAATTGGAAGGGGAGGTGAATCATGAGAGACTATGGACTCTGAAAAACAATCTGAGGAGTCTGAAGGGGCAGGAGGTGGGAGGTTGGGGGAGCCAGATGGTGGGTATTGGACAGGGCACGGATTGCATGGAGAGCAACTGAGTGTGGTGCAAAAACAATGAATACTGTTAGGCTGAAAAGAAATAAAAAAATAAAAAAAACAAAAAAAATAAAACAACAACAACAACAACAAAAAACAAAAAATAAAATTTATTTTCCTATGATGATTTCTTTCTGAAATTTGTCTCTTTTGATTTAGCAAGGAATTTATGTTGGAGAGTCTCCCTATTGTCTCTCATTGTTTCCTATTTCATTAATGTGCTTTAAATTTTCATAAATAATATTTTCTAGTTTCCATTTTTTGTTGACCTCTTTTTAAAAAAATTAAACAATTTTAAAAACTTTTTGTCAGTTTTGACACTTAGTGAATTTATATTTAGTCTGTTATAATTCTAGAATCGGAGATTCTGGAATTCCCTCTGTAATACTTTAGCTATATTATACAAGGTTTTATAGTTGGTATATGTTTCCAAGTTGATAATCTCTAGAATATTCTCTTTTAGCTTTATAATGTTTTTGTTTTGCTTTCTGTAATTTGTGGACTGTAGTGTAGGTTAAACTTCATCACCACACCACTCCCTTTAAAAGTAGGTGAGAAGGGTGCCTGGATGACTCAGTGGGTTAAAGCCTCTGCCTTCAACTCAGGTCATGGTCCCAGGGCTCTGGGATCGAGCCCCACATCGGGCTCTCTGCTCAGTGGGGAGCCTGCTTCCTCCACTGTCTCTGCCTGCTTCTATGCCTACTTGTGATCTCTGTCAAATAAATAAATAAAATGTTTTAAAAAAAATGAAAAAAAAATAAAAATAGGTGAGAAAGGAAGACAGAAGACAAGAATGAAGTAAAATTTTATATATATATATATATATATATATATATATATATATATATATATTAGGAATGATATATAATAGATGATGCAGATATGTTTCTCTACCTGGTTATAGGTATTAATTTTCATTACTTAGCTCCTTTTTTTACTACTAATTTTATGATCTTTTTGCTTTAGCTAGTACTGCAGCTAAGCTTTTTGTTGTTGTTGTGTTGTTCTTTTTTTTTTAATTTTTAAATATTATTTTCAGCATAACAGTATTCATTGTTTTTGTACCACACTCAGTGCTCCATGCAATCCATGCCCTCTATAATACCCACCACCTGGTACCCCGACCTCCCAACCCCCCACCCCCTTCAAAAACCCTCAGATTGTTTTTCAGAGTCCATAGTTTCTCATGGTTCACCTCCCCTTCCAATTTCCCCCAACTCCCTTCTCCTCTCTAACTCCCCATGTCCTCCATGCTATTATGCTCCACAAATAAGTGAAACCATATGATAATTGACTCTCTCTGCTTGACTTATTTCACTCAGCATAATCTCTTTCAGTCCCATCCATGTTTCTACAAAACTTGGGTATTCATCCTTTCTGATGGAGGCATAATACTCCATTGTGCATATGGACCACATTTTCCTTACCCATTCGTCTGTTGAAGGGCATCTTGGTTCTTTCCACAGTTTGGCGACCATGGCCATTGCTGCTATAAATACTGGGGTACAGATGGCCCTTCTTTTCACTACATCTGTTTCTTTGGGGTAAATACCCAGTAGTGCAATCTCAAGGTCATAGAGAAGCTCTATTTTTAATTTCTTGAGGAATCTCCACACTGTTCTACAAAGACGCTGCACCAACTTGCATTCCCACCAACAGTGGAAGAGGGTTCCCCTTTCTCCACATCCCCTCCAACACATGTTGTTTCCTGTCTTGCTAATTGGGCCATTCTAACTGGTGTAAGGTGATATATCAATGTGGCTTTAATTTGAATCTCCCTGATGGCTAGTGATGATGAACATTTTTTCATGTATCTGATAGCCATTTGTATTGTCCTTGATTGGAGAAGTGTCTGTTCATATCTTCTGCCCATTTTTGGATATGATTGTCTGTTTTGTGTGTGTTGAGTTTGAGGAGTTCATTATAGATCCTGGATATCAACCTTTTGTCTGTACTGTCATTTGCAAATATCTTCTCTCCCATTCCGTGGGTTGCCTCTTTGTTTTTTTTTGACTGTTTCCTTTGCTGTGCAGAAGCTTTTGATTTTGATGAAGTCCTAAAAGTTCATTTTCGCTTTTGTTTCTTTTTGCCTTTGGAGACATATCTTGAAAGAAAGTTGCTGTGGCTGATACCAAAATCCACGCATAAGAAGGGAAATAATCAAGATTAGAGCTGAGATCAATGGGGTAGAAACAGTAGAACAGTAAACGTATCAATCAATCAAAACTAGAAGCTGGTTTTTTGAAAGAACCAATAAGATCGATAAACCATTGGCCACACTAATCCAAAAGAAAAGATAATTCTAATTCATAAAATTATGAATGAAAAGGGAGAGATCACAACGAACACCAAAGGAAGTAGAAACAATCATCAGAAGTTATTATTAACTGTCAATAAGCTAAGCAACCTAGATGAAATGGATGCATTCCTGGAAAACTATAAACTCCCAAAAATTGAAACCAGGAAGAAACTGACAACCTGAATAGAGACCAATATCTAGTAACAAGATTGAAGCAGTGATCAAAAACCTCCCAAAAAACAAGAGCGGCAGCTAAGCTTTTGAGCCTTTGGTAGTTCTATATGATGAGGGATGATATAGTTTTCTTCATTAGCTTTTACCACAGAGTATGCAGTTATTAGGATCCTCCTTGTGGATCCCCTTGGTTTTCATCTGTGCTTTTCCCCACTTCTGCATGCTTGCAATAAACCTGTTTCTTCTTTGAGGACTAAAAAAAATTTAAACACAACTGCCAAAACCTAAACAGCCTTTCCCCCACCGCCACATGTGCAGTGGCAGGAAGAACCTAAAACTGAAATGGCCTCATGGTAATCTCAGATTCAGGGTAATTGAAATCATGTTCTTCATCTGGTTTATATTCATGTTTTCACTTAGATTCTAAGTCAGCAGTCAAAAGCCCTCAAGAGATTGGAACCTAAAATTTTTGCAAACTGAGTCATCAGGTTTGAGAGTGAGAAGTGCCCCCCTTCATCACTACCTCTTCTTTCTAAACCCATGTATTCTGTCTTTGGGAGAAACAAAGGTATATTGGCTCTTGGTTTAGAGCATTATCACATCATGTGAATAGTAACAAATAGCATGGAGGACAACAAGGGGAGATGGAGAGGAGAAGGGAGTTGAGGGAAATTGGAAGGGGAGGGTGAACCATGAGAGACTATGGACTCTGGAAAAACAATCTGAGGGGTTTTGAAGGGGTGGGGGGCAAGAGGTTGGGGTAAACCAGGTGGTGGGTATTAGATAGAGGGCACGGATTGCATGGAGCACTGGGTGTGGTACAAAATCAATGAATACTGTTAGCGGTCTGAAAAGAAATAAAAAAAATAGTACCCCAGTCTTTAAAAGAAAGATAGTGAATTCTTTTTTTTTTAATTTTTTATTTTTTTATAAAAATATATTTTTATCCCCAGGGGGTACAGGTCTGTGAATCACCAGGTTTACACACCTTCACAGCACTCACACCAAAGCACATACCCTCCCCAATGTCCATAATCCCACCCCCCTTCTCCCAAACCCCCTCCCCCCAGCAACCCTCAGTTTGTTTGTGAGATTAAGAGTCACTTATGGTTTGTCTCCCTCCCAATCCCATCTTGTTTCATTTATTCTTCTTCTACCCACTTAAGCCCCCATGTTGCATCACCACTTCCTCATATCAGGGAGATCATATGATAGTTTGTCTTTCTCCTGCTTGACTTATTTCGCTAAGCATGATACGCTCTAGTTCCATCCATGTTGTTGCAAATGGCAAGATTTCATTTCTTTGATGGCTGCATAGTATTCCATTGTGTATATATACCACATCTTCTTGATCCATTCATCTGTTTGATGGACATCTAGGTTCTTTCCATAGTTTGGCTATTGTGGACATTGCTGCTATAAACATTCGGGTGCATGTGCCCCTTTGGATCACTACATTTGTATCTTTAGGGTAAATACCCAATAGTGCAATTGCTGGGTCATAGGGCAGTTCTATTTTCAACATTTTGAGGAACCTCCATGCTGTTTTCCAGAGTGGCTGCACCAGCTTGCATTCCCACCAACAGTGTAGGAGGGTTCCCCTTTCTCCGCATCCTCGCCAGCATCTGTTCATTTCCTGACTTGTTGATTTTAGCCATTCTGACTGGTGTGAGGTGATATCTCATTGTGGTTTTGATTTGTATTTCCCTGATGCCGAGTGATATGGAGCACTTTTTCATGTGTCTGTTGGCCATCTGGATGTCTTCTTTGCAGAAATGTCTGTTCATGTCCTCTGCCCATTTCTTGATTGGATTATTTGTTCTTTGGGTGTTGAGTTTGCTAAGTTCTTTATAGATTCTGGACACTAGTCCTTTATCTGATATGTCGTTTGCAAATATCTTCTCCCATTCTGTCAGTTGTCTTTTGATTTTGTTAACTGTTTCCTTTGCTGTGCAAAAGCTTTTGATCTTGATGAAATCCCAATAGTTCATTTTTTTGCCCTTGCTTCCCTTGCCTTTTGCGTTGTTCCTAGGAAGATGTTGCTGCGGCAGAGGGTCGAAGAGGTTGCTGCCCGTGTTCTCCTCAGGATTTTGATGGATTCCTTTCGTACATTGAGGTCCTTCATCCATTTTGAGTCTATTTTTGTGTGTGGTGTAAGGAAATGGTCCAATTTCATTTTTCTGCATGTGGCTGTCCAATTTTCCCAGCACCATTTATTGAAAGGCTGTCTTTTTTCCATTGGACATTCTTTTCCTGCTTTGTCGAAGATTAGTTGACCATAGATTTGAGGGTCTATTTCTGGGCTCTCTATTCTGTTCCATTGATCTATGTGTCTGTTTTTGTGCCAGTACCATGCTGTCTTGATGATGACAGCTTTGTAATAGAGCTTGAAGTCCGGAATTGTGATGCCACCAACGTTGGCTTTCTTTTTCAATATCCCTTTGGCTATTCGAGGTCTTTTCTGGTTCCATATAAATTTTAGAATTATTTGTTCCATTTCTTTGAAAAAGATGGATGGTACTTTGATAGGAATTGCATTAAATGTGTAGATTGCTTTAGGTAGCATAGACATTTTCACAATATTTATTCTTCCAATCCAGGAGCATGGAACATTTTTCCATTTCTTTGTGTCTTCCTCAATTTCTTTCATGAGTACTTTATAGTTTTCTGAGTATAGATTCTGTGTCTCTTTGGTTAGGTTTATTCCTAGGTATCTTATGGTTTTGGATGCAATTGTAAATGGGATTGACTCCTTAATATCTCTTTCTTCTGTCTTGCTGTTGGTGTAGAGAAATGCAACTGATTTCTGTGCATTGATTTTATATCCTGACACTTTACTGAATTCCCTGTATAAGTTCTAGCAGTTTTTGGAGTGGAGTCTTTTGGGTTTTCCACATATAGTATCATATCATCTGCGAAGAGTGATAATTTGACTTCTTCTTTGCCGATTTGGATGCCTTTAATTTCCTTTTGTTGTCTGATTGCTGAGGCTAGGACCTCTAGTACTATGTTGAATAGCAGTGGTGATAATGGACATCCCTGCCGTGTTCCTGACCTTAGCGGAAAAGCTTTCAGTTTTTCTCCATTGAGAATGATATTTGCGGTGGGTTTTTTCATAGATGGCTTTGATGATATTGAGGTATGTGCCCTCTATCCCTACACTTTGAAGAGTTTTGATCAGGAAGGGATGTTGTACTTTGTCAAATGCTTTTTCAGCATCTATTGAGAGTATCATATGGTTCTTGTTCTTTCTTTTATTGATGTGTTGTATCACATTGACTGATTTGCGGATGTTGAAACCAACCTTGCAGCCCTGGAATAAATCCCACTTGGTCGTGGTGAATAATCTTTTTAATGTACTGTTGAATCCTATTGGCTAGTATTTTGTTGAGTATTTTCCGCATCTGTGTTCATCAAGGATATCGGTCTATAGCTCTCTTTTTGGTGGGATCCTTGTCTGGTTTTGGGATCAAGGTGATGCTGGCCTCATAAAATGAGTTTGGAAGTTTCCTTCCATTTCTATTTTTTGGAACAAGTTTCAGGAGAATAGGAATTAGTTCTTCTTTTAAATGTTTGGTAGAATTCCCCCGGAAGCCGTCTGGCCCTGGGCTTTTGTTTGTTTGGAGATTTTTAATGACTGTTTCAATCTCCTTACTGGTTATGGGTCTGTTCAGGCTTTTCTATTTCTTCCTGGGTTCAGTTTGTGGTAGTTTATATGTTTCTAGGAATGCATCCATTTCTTCCAGATTGTCAAATTTATTGCCGTAGAGTTTGCTCATAGTATGTTCTTATAATAGTTTGGTATTTCTTTGGTGTTAGCTTTGTGATCTCTCCTCTTTCATTCATGATTTTATTTATTTGGGTCCTTTCTCTTTTCTTTTTGATAAGTCGGGGGCCAGGGGAACCAGCTCCTAGTTTTTCGTTGATTTGTTCTATTTTTTTTTTTTGGTTTCTATTTCATTGATTTCTTTCTGCTCTGATCTTTAATGATTTCTCTTCTCCTGCTGGGCTTAGGGTTTCTTTCTTGTTCTTCTTTCTCCAGCTCCTTTAGGTGTAGGGTTAGGGGAGTTTGTGTACCTGAGACCTTCTTCCTTGTTTCTTGAGGAAAAGGCTTGTATAACCGCTATATCTTTTTTCCTCTCTTTGGACTGCCTTTGTTGT